>NC_081409.1:467446072-467729270 GCF_030272615.1 Cryptomeria japonica
AAATTTTTTGTGAAAATTAGTTGAAATGAAAGGATAGATTTTGCTATGAATAATCCTCTGTGATATTCTCATTTGATTCCATTATCTGGTTATATATTTTCTCTGTAAAAATTAGTTAAAAAGAAAGGATAGATTTCACTGCGATTATTTCCTCTTTGATTATTCTAAATCTCTCTCTGTGATTATTTTAAATCTCTATGATTATTTTAAATCTCTGTGATTATTTTAAATCTTTGTGATTATTTCCTCTATGGTTATTCTAAATCTCTCCCTGTGATTATTTTTGAATCTCCCTGTGAATTGAACAAAGACCTCTCTATGAATATCAGTTGAATAAATCCTCCTGTGAGTACTGGAAACGAATCTTGGAAATAAACAACTTCCCTGTGAAGTCTGGAAATAAACTCCCTCCCTGTGAATGCTAGATAAAGCTCTCTCTCTCTCTCTCTCTCTCTCTCTCTCTCTCTCTCTCTCTCTCTCTCTCTCTCTCTCTCTCTCTCTGTAAATGATAAACTCCTGTTTACTATGATAATCAATAAAAAAAAACAATTATTTGATCATCTATTTTTGTTCTTACTTTCATAAATAAATCTCTTTTGTTGTTTTTTAGCAAATATGAAACCATATAAATATATATATAAAGTTATTTTGAATGTTAACATATATATTAACGTCGCATTATAATTGAAAAAAAAAACCGCATTCAATGTCAATATATTTTAATGTTTCGGCACGGTCTTCGAAAAATGTCTGAAGACAAAATGGTAGCGTGCAGGATGGCAATATTGAAACCGCCGGGGGTAGCGGTACCCCCCACTACCCTGTGGTCACTATAAGTGGCCGTAGGGGAGTGGAGGGGACCATGAGGCCCCCTCAACCCTGCGGGCCTGCACATGCAGGACCGCAGGGGGGTGATGGGACCCGTGGTCCCCACTCCCCCCATTTGCAAATAAAACAATAAATTCATTATTTATTTTTTTCATTTTGTAAATAGTTTTTTTTATCTTTTAATTTGTAAATTAGAAAATTTTAGTAATTACTTTGGGATTAAAGTTAATTGCTTAGATTTTTAATTTTTAATTGTTAAATTTAGAAAATATTAAATTCCTTCCTTAGTATAAATTTTAGGAAAGTTTATAAATATTGGGGATTATTCATGATTAAAGTATCTTTGTTAAATTTTATATTTGTAAACTATAATGGACCAGTTTTTTTAACTAGAATCATTCATTCCATATAATATCCATTCGGCACTTAGTTGGCCTTTAGCAACTAATTCACATTAATATAATTTGAATCGAATGCCTAAATTAATCACTATTTTTGGATTGCTTAATTATGCACGCAAGTTACACTATTCTTATATCATGCAAATTTCTTATAGATTAACTACATTTATTTGACGATATCATGCAAGTACACATATAATTATTAATATGCAAGTTTTTCGTATCCAAGTTATATTTCAAGTTATGGTTTTATTCTACGTAATTCATCAAGTGGTTATTTAAATCAATTAGAAATTATGCTCGTTCAATTAGTAATTGTTTTCAAGCATGATGTTTTCATAGCTTCTTAGTTAGAAAACTAAATAAAGGAAGATGGAAACCTAAACCTAGTAGTGTTCGGTATATACGGTGCCTCTGGGTCATGCTTACGGGTAATGCCGTTGTGTTGAACTATTACACTTAACGCCTAATAAAGCTACATCAATGACGTCTATGGCATCGTCCCTATAAATCGTCAGGGAGTAATAAGGGTCACTTGGAAGTTAAAATCCAAGGGGCAGGTAATCCCCCTTGGATCGATAATCTAATAAGATAATTTTTAAATGATTTTTCATTCGTTGAGAGAAACCATAGTAAACCCCCTTTAGGGTTGGTTAAGTAAAACGCTTTTATGAAATTGTTTCTTTATTTTGAAGAGATATTAGTGATTGGCAATTTGGCCAAGGGTGATGCTCATTATAGGTGTTAGGATGTAGTTGTTAGGCCACAAACAATAGGCCATCTTGAGCCTTTGTTTAAGTGCTACCATCATGGGTAGCAACCATAGAGAAACTGTCTGGGACATTGACCCTAGAAAGGGTTGCGTACCCACTAATCAGTTTACATCAAACCATAGAATAGAAAATAGAACTACATACTTCATGCCTTGATCTTGTGCCGAAGCGTGTATGTAGGCAGTCTTGGGACAAAGTTGTCCCTCGTACTCAGGCGTTTGTGGTTGGGGTCTAGGCTTGGTAAATGAAGGATTGAGTAAGAATCCTATTTTGAAATATAAAGTTAATTAAATTGGAAAAAGTAATTCAATGCATACTCGGAAGGAATCCCGTATGGATTCGCTTGACTTCCCGAGGATTTAAGCCAAATTACAAAGCGAAATTCAAGCTTGTATTATGTTATTTAATTACTCCTAAGGACGGCAACATCGGTACACTTCTGTTAGAAGAGTGTAGTACTTAGTGAGTGGCTCAGGACCTGAATGGTCTTGATGAGTCTAAGTCTCTGGCCAGAGCACCTCCTATCCCGATTGGATAGATGCTTACCCCATATGGGTAGATGCCTATCCCGTATTGGATAGATGAAATCTTATGTCCCGTATGGACAAATGCCTAACCCGTATGGTTAGATGCTCATCCCGGATGGATGAATGCCTAATCCAAATGGATGGATGCCCAGAGTATGCAATTGAATAAAACATAATGATTAAATTAAACACACACAAAAAAAGAATACTCAATTTTGTTGAGTTAATTATGGGTTACTACATGTGGTATCAGAGAAAAGGTTCAAATCTAGGCCTTGTACTCACTTCAATTTATTCAACTAAGGGAATGTTTTGCAATGGTAGAAATTAAATTTTAAAATCCTAAATCAAGAACTAACTACATAATTTAACTTTCAGGTAAAAACCTAGAATGGCAAGAGGAAGAGGAAGGGGTAATGGAAGACGTACTAGGAGTCAAAGGGAAGAAGACCATGAGGAGAACCATGAGGAAAACCATGAGGAAGATCATGAAGAGGATCAACACAACCCAATAAATAATGAAGATGGGGTCCAAGCTATAATCGACCTTCTAACTGAGCAAAGAGATAAAATCAACTTCCTGGAATAATCAATGCAGGACCTTAGGGAAAGACAGAATGACTTTGAAAATAGAAGTGGTACCAAAAATGGAAACCCTGGTAGCAATCAAGGGAATGTGATGGGTAATAGAAAGGAAAATAACATATTGGAACTCTCCAAGGACTTAAAGAAAATCACCCCTCCTAAGTTTGATGGGAGGAAAATTGGTGAAGGAGCTGAGAATTGGCTAAATGAAATAGAAAAGTATTTTGAGCTAAGGGATTTTAGCGAAACAACCAAGGCTTTATGGGGTTCCTATCAACTCACAGGGGAGGCAACCAGTTGGTGGACCAACACCAATGAACAAAATGGGTATAGCAGGGATACGGTCACATGGGATCAATTTGTTCACCACTTCCAAGATAGGTGGCTCCCTCAATTATTCTTTGATGAGAAGGTGATAGAATTCCATAATCTACATCAAGGGCCCCTATCTGTTCAACAATATTGGGATAAGTTCACCAAATTGCTTAAGTATGTACCTATGTACCAGAAAGATGAAGAAGGCCAAGCAAGGAAGTTCATTTTCAGGCTAAATACCAACATAGGGGCAAAAGTTTACATGCATGGACCCAAAAACATGAACGAAGTACTTGAGAAGTCCCTAAGGCAAGAGACGAAGATTCAAACACTAGCAGGGCAGAACTATAATGGGAACCACTCATTTAAGAGGAAACAGGAATTCAATGGAAACACTAATTTCAACAAGGGTCAGAGGAATAATTCTTCTAAAAGAAGACCACCTCCTAATCAATATCAAAGGAATGGAAATAATAATAATAGTAACAGGGGCAATAATAACAGAGACAACTATAACAGGAATGACCAGCAGAACATGATAACTTATCCACCCAGGGCCAATGAAACAAGGAATGATCCCCCTAGAAATCAAGGTAGGCGGGGTCCTCCAGGTGGATGCTTCATGTGTGGGGGAAACTATTTTGCTAGAGAGTGCCCCAGGATGCAAGGACAGATTAGGGCCAATCAACCCCAACAAGGGCCCCAACAAAGGATTCATGCAGCAGTTAGGAACCGAAGAGGAAGATACCAAAATGTTCTCATGGAAACTATAGGTACACTATTTGAACAGCCAATATCAATTCTAATTGACACTGGATCATCTGAATGTTTCATCTCACCTGAATTAGTAAGCAAATATGCATTAAAAGTTAATCAAATGGAGTCATCATGGACGGTTCAATATGGGGATAAGGCAACTAGGGAAGTAACTAAGTGTTTGCCGAGGGCAAGGGTAAAATTTCTTGAGTTTGAAACAAGGGTAGATCTCTATGTGGCACCCCTAGGATTATATGATGTAATTATTGGAATGAGTTGGTTAACAGGCCATCAAGCTATTTAAAAAGAAAGGATAGATTTCACTGCGATTATTTCCTCTTTGATTATTCTAAATCTCTCTTTGTGATTATTTTAAATCTCTACGATTATTTTAAATCTCTGTGATTATTTCCTCTATGGTTATTCTAAATCTCTCACTGTGAATATTTTTTAATCTCCCTGTGAGTTGAACAAAGACCTCTCTGTGAATATCAGTTGAATAAATCCTCCTGTGAGTACTGGAAATGCATCCTGGAAATAAATAATTTCCCTGTGAAGTCTTGAAATAAACTCCCTCCTTATGAATGCTGGATAAAGCTCTCTCTCTCTCTCTCTCTCTCTCTCTCTCTCTCTCTCTCTCTCTCTCTCTCTCTTGTAAATGATAAAGTCCTGTTTACTGTGATAATCAATAAAAAAAAACAATTATTTGATCATCTATTTTTGTTCTTACTTTCATAAATAAATCTCTTTTGTTTTTTTTAGGAAATATGAAACCATATATATATATATAAAGTTATTTCAAATGTCAATATATTTTAATGTCTCGGCACAGTCTTCGAAAAATGTCCGAAGACATAATGGCACCGTGCAGGGCGGTGGTATTGAAACCGCCGAGGGTAGCAGTAACCCCCACTACCCTGCGATCACTATAAGTGGCTGAAGGGGAGTGGAGGGGACCACGAGGCCCCCTCAACCCTGTGGGCCTGCACATGCAGGACCGCAGGGGGGTGATGGGACCCGTGGTCCCCACTCCCCCATTTGCAAATAAAACAATAAATTCGTTATTTATTTTTTTCATTTTGTAAATAGTTTTTTTTATCTTTTAATTTGTAAATTAGAAAATTTTAGTAATTACTTTGGGATTAAAGTTAATTGCTTAGATTTTTAATTTTTAATTGTTAAATTTAGAAAATATTAAATTCCTTCCTTAGTATAAATTTTAGGAAAGTTTATAAATATTGGGGATTATCCATGATTAAAGAACCTTTGGTAAATTTTATATTCGTAAACTATAATGGACCAGTTTTTAAAACTAGAATCATTCATTCCATATAAGATCCATTTGGCACTTAGTTGGCCTTTAGCAACTAATTCGCATTAATATAATTTGAATCGAATGCCTAAATTAATCACTATTTTTGGATTGCTTAATTATGCACGCAAGTTACACTATTCTTATATCATGCAAATTTCTTATAGATTAACTACATTTATTTGACGATATCATGCAAGTACACATATAATTATTAATATGCAATTTTTTCATATCCAAGTTATATTTCAAGTTATGGTTTTATTCTATGTAATTCATCAAGCGGTTATTTCAATCAATTAGAAATTATGCTCGTTCAATTAGTAATTGTTTTCAAGCATGATGTTTTCATAGCTTCTTAGTTAGAAAACTAAATAAAGGAAGATGGAAACCTAAACCTAGTAGTGTTCGGTATATACGGTGCCTCTGGGTCATGCTTACGGGTAATGCCGTTGTGTTGAACTATTACACTTAACGCCTAATAAAGCTACATCAATGACGTCTATGGCATCGTCCCTATAAATCGTCAGGGAGTAATAAGGGTCACTTGGAAGTTAAAATCCAAGGGGCGGGTAATCCCCCTTGGATCGATAATCTAATAAGATAATTTTTAAATGATTTTTCATTCGTTGAGAGAAACCATAGTAAACCCCCTTTAGGGTTGGTTAAGTAAAACGCTTTTATGAAATTGTTTCTTTATTTTGAAGAGATATTAGTGATTGGCAATTTGGCCAAGGGTGACGCTCATGATAGGTGTTAGGATGTAGTTGTTAGGCCACAAACAATAGGCCATCTTGAGCCTTTGTTTAAGTGCTACCATCATGGGTAGCAACTGTAGAGAAACTGTCTGGGACATTGACCCTAGAAAGGGTTGTGTACCCACTAATCAGTTTACATCAAACCATAGAAGAGAAAATAGAACTACATACTTTATGCCTTGATCTCGTGCCGAAGCGGGTATGTAGGCAGTCTTGGGATGGAGTTGTCCCTCATACTCAGGCGTTCATGGGTGGAGTCTAGGCTTGGTAAAGGAAGGATTGAGTAAGAATCCTATTTTGAAATATAAAGATAATTAAATTGGAAAAAGTAATTCAATGCATACTCGGAAGGAATCCCGTATGGATTCGCTTGACTTCCCAAGGCTTTAAGCCAAATTCTGAGGTGGAATTCAAGCTTGTATTATGTTATTTAATTACTCCTAAGGACGGCGACCTCGGTGCACTTCTGTTAGAAGAGTGTAGTACTTAGTGAGTGGCTCAGGACCCTAATGGTCCCGATGAGTCTAAGTCTCTGGCCAGAGCACCTCCTATCCCGTATGGGTAGATGCCTACCCCGTATGGGTAGATGCCTACCCCGTATGGGTAGATGCCTATCCCGTATTGGTTAGATGAAATCTTATGTACCATACGGACAAATGCCTAACCCGTATGGTTAGATGCTCATCCCGGATGGATGAATGCCTAATCCAAATGGATGGATGCCCAGAGTATGCAATTGAATAAAACATAATGATTAAATTACACACACACAAAAAAAAGAATACTCAATTTTGTTGAGTTAATTATGGTGGGTTACTACATAACTTGTAGAGTACATGCTAGCATGATATCGGTCCATAACCTAGATAGGTACCGGACCTATTCTGGGTCCACCATGCTAAAGAAAAGTCTTCAATCATTTGAAGCACGATCAAAGAATATCTTCAGTATCTTGAAATCCTCAAAGAAACTGCACCAACACCAATTATGCATCCTATCACAATTCCTCAATGAAATCTCTGTCGGTAAAGCCTTAATTCAGTGTCGGTAAAGGTTTAATAGAGTGTATGATAACATCCAATTACCAAGTCAATACCAACTGACCAAAAAATTCTCATGGAGCATATAACTCATGAAATCCAATATACTTCATTGATCCAAACATATCGAAAGTGTCATCAGATAATCTCTTCTGCTGGTAACCATCCATATCAGCTAGTGTTGACATCAATGACAAAACATCAATGCAACACATAATCAATTCATCCATAATGCCAACAGATTTGAGTTTTAATTTTAGAGAAAATGATTAATTCAATTTGATTGCTTTTCTGATTTCTCAAGTTTGATTTCTTCTCTCAATTTAATTCTTTTCTTTTGTTTTCAATTTAACTCTTTCTTTTGCAAATTAATTCCTCTTTTTGTGATAAATCTCTTTTTGTAAATTAATTCTTTTTTTTATAAATTAATTCCTTTTTTTGTTATTAAATGGCAAATTTATTTATTAATTAAATATAGTGGGATATTTAATTAAATAAATAGGATAATTGATCAAAATGATTTACTTGGAATGATTTAATTAATTAAATAATTATTTAATTAATATGAGTGATTTGTTAGGTCCAACAATGAAAGCTAATGTACTAAGAGGGGAGGGGTGAATCAGTACTTCAAAACTTTTCTTTAAAAACAATCTTACTGATAAACATAAACTGTATATAGTTGATCTCATAATATATAAAGCCAAAACACAATCATAGAAATTACATCCATACACATTTCACTCCATAACACAAAGAATTTGGTTACGTAGAAATTCTTGGTTAGAGAGAAAAACTGCGGTGGGGATGGCACTCACAACTTCACTATTGCAATAATAAAGGTTGCTCGGTTAGAGCTACATGTTTAGCTATTTTTGATAGCTTACCCTGTTAGGAGTATCAAGATCTTTAGATCTACCTTGCTAAAGGATTTTACAAACACTTTTACAAAATGTTGTACCTGGTTAAAGGCTTTACAATTTATAGACCTTGTTAGAGTCTTTTACCCTGTTAAAGGTTTCTAACACAACTCAAAATAATTCAATCAAAATCCTTTACAAAATGTCTGCAACTTTACATTTGAAATGTTATAGCAGACTCTATGTGCTCAATATGAAATTACCATGCTCATAGCATACCTCGGTGATTGATAGATCAAATCGGTGACCTCTTGTGTATTCTCTGTCCCTTAAACTATTTTCTGAAAGTCTTCTCGGTGACCTCTAAATACCTCTGTTCAATCATCACATCTTATCTTTTCACAAGATTTTTATCTTCAACTCACCATCTTTTTCTTTCTTTCCTTAGATACTAAAATCACTCTATATATAGATCTCTAAGGTGGTGATCTTGTTCATACATCGATTATATAAACATGTTTTATTGAATGAATAAACATAGAAATTATTTCATTGGATAAACTTCCTCAAAATCATACAAAATCTTTAAGTGCAATTCCCTATGAAATAACAGTTCCTTGTTCTCGAATCTTGTAACACGTTTCCACATATGTGTCCAGGTTCATTGAATTTGGTAACACGTTTCCACTCGGTTCAGATTAAATCGGTGTACCTTCTTTGCTACTTGGTGGACATAGGAAATTTACTCAGTAGACTGCTCGGTATATATCATCTCGGTGTCTAGCCTTTCTTCTGTAACCGACACCCTTAGTGCTTATCGACTGAATCTTTCTATAGTATTAACCGACTAGGGTATATAGGATGACTTTGAACATAAAACTAATGACAACTTAGTAAATAGTAACAATCTCCCCTTTTGACATTAGTCTGGTATGTTTGACAAAACTCCTTTCAAAGTCATAACACAAAATCTATATACTTACAAAATGTGACTAAAATGATAGTATATACATTCGTTCAAATACATACTTCAAATACATACTCCCCTTATCAATATGATGAACAAAACTTGATTTGCATGCCCCTGATGTTCCTTTCTCCCCCTGACAATTTCATATGTACACTCGGATACTCTGTATATACTCGGTACACTCCCCCTTTTTGACAAACATCAAAACTAGTTACCATTCGGTGGGGGCAATTGATCAAAAATAGATTTATACTTAGTACGAGCATCGTTGAGAGCATTGGTAAGTGCACCCTTGACACTTTCCATTAAATAATTATGAGCATTAATATCAGCTAACAATGAAATCGAACCATCTAAAGTGCTTCCCTCTACTTGTGTGGATAGCTGGGTAGCTCAATTGATCTGCTCTTGTACTGATGATAGATGGGGAATAAATAATGTCTGAAGAGTCATAATATCCATCCTTATTTTGTGCTCTTCATTCTGAAGTTCTAACTGTTGAGCCATAAGTGTTTGTAGCTTGGTATAAAAATTTTGAATAGAATTTGGCTCGGTAGTCAGTGTATTTGAGAGATCGGTAATCTCTTTTTCAATGACTTCGGTCTTCTGCTTGATATCTTTAATAAAGAATGAAAATGTACATAATTTATGGAATAAATAAATAATGTGCTTGAGCTGAGGGGACAACTCAGCAATGAATTCAACAAGCTTGATTTTACCTATAGCAATGGCTTTCTGCACTTCTTCAATCATCTTGGCAGTTAGCTCTTTGTCTTTTAATTTGCTAAGGTATTCTGATGCCTCTACTCCTGATGTTTCCAATTGAGTGAGCAGTTCATCCAATTGCATATGGATGGCAGCATCTTTACTTACGGTAGCTTCAGGTAGCATGTTTGTCAATAATGCTTTAACCTTATGAAGTACTCGGTTCTTATTTTGAATGGCTATCTATTTTTCTTGTTCTGCTTTGGCTTTGCACAACTCACCAAATTCAATAAGTGCTTGCCCTTTTAGTTTGGAAATGTCAACATTCGATAGCACAATAGGCTTTGATAGATCTATCTTGAAACTGTGATTTGCTTTCTTCTTCTTTGATGATGATGCCTTCACCGGTTGAATGAGTACAATGGATTTGGAGGCTTGATCTTCCTTGATATGTTGCTCAGTGGGAGCAACACTTTTGTCAGTTTCTATAGCCTCTATTGTAGCCTTTGGTGATTCCTTGCTTGGGGTCTTAATGGTAGCAGTTTCAGTGCTTGCAGGAGCTTGAGAAGTTTGCTCGCCTGTGGCCTAAGAGGTAGATTCACCTTGTGTAGCCTTATGATCCTCTTTGCCTTATTCTGTGTCCTGAGGTATCTCGGTTGTCGCTTGTTGAGTTACCAGAGGATAGGACTTAACCTGTTCCAAGACTGATTCACTGGATACCAGTTTGGCATAGGCATTTCCTTCTATCATTTCTTCTTCCTGTGCCTCAGTGTCCATGACATCCTCATCTTGTTGAATAGTTGAAGCAGGATCTTGCTCGGTAATGTCAACTATTTCTACTTCACCTTAAGGTTCTTCAGTCTGAATTCTGAAGATTTCTTGCCATTTTTCTTTGGTTTCCTTTTCGACTTCAAGATAAAGTCCATTCATCATTTTCAAGGCTCTATGCTTCACTTGAAAATTTGTCTGGTAGTTTTTCAAATGATTTCTAATATCATCTACCGACATTTCTGGAAAGAGATGTACCAAAACTCTTTCTCTTATCTGCTTCTCTGAGTCCATAGCATATTTCCATCTATTGTCAATGTGAGAGTATAATGCATTTGGAATAAAGTTAGTTACTTCCAATGGAACTACTCAGAATTTGAGAAGTGTACATACTACTCACTCTTCTATTTGTCTCTTTTCTTCTTTTGTCCGGGAGTCATATTTAACATACCTGAATGACCCACATCCTCCATATTGTTTCAATTTGGCACAAAATTTGTCAACATTGTGTACATCTTCCTTTGTGCTTTTAACAATCTGAAATTTATTTTTGTCTTCAGATTCTGTGTCACTTGACTCCTTATTCAAAATGAGTCTCCTGGTCGACTTTCTATAAGTCTTTGTAACTTTAGGCAATTCAACATTTTTCTGCCTCTTATTGGGTGACACTGCAGATGATCTAGTGTTAGGTCATTTCACTGGTGGAGTCGGTGATACCTTAGGTGTATCTTGTTTCTTCCTTTTCAATATTTTTCCCTTTGGCAACTCGGTGCTCAAAGTGATGGCTACTTCCTGAGCTTCAGATTCTTCCTCAATTGAAAGTTGATCATCTTTTCTACCTATTGGCTTAGTAGGTGTGGAGGTAGAACCTTCTCCAAATTTCTCAGTTAAGTCTTTTATCATTTTAGTGGCTTTCCTGGTAGCCTTTGGTACAACTATGCTCATTTTTACCTTCTTTTTTACCTCTTCATAGGTACCATATCTGATCTCGGTCGAGTGCCTTGGAAGTGTTAGAAAGGCATCTATCTGCTATTGAGTGATCTCTAAATCAATCTCATAACCCATAGGCGGTAAAGATTGAGTTCTGGGTTCTACTACATTGACATAACAGTAGTTGGTGTCCACTTCAAACATATAGTATCCTTATATTTCTCCTCTAGCTGAGGTGGGATCCTGGACCTATTATGCATCTTTTCCTGAAATTTATTAAAGTAGTCATCCATTATCTCATTGAAGTTATCACCTAGCTGATTGATAAAATCATTTATTTGATGGGTGATCGGTCGGTGTAATTCCCAAACAATGTTACTGATTGAGGGAAAGAACTTTTGAAAATAGAAGAACATGCACACTAAGAGTGACCCAAACTTTAGTGTGTTAGTAGAGTTATTCTTCTTAGGTTTCCTTATTGTGTTGAGATTCTCAAAAAGATTCTTCAACAATACTTCACATAGATCAACTTTCATACCCTTTTTCACAATTTTATAGGCCAAATCCACAGCTGCACATGGTACACTGTTCTCTCTCACTGACTGAAAGAAACAATAACCGATGACTCTAATTGCAAACTTTAGTTCTACATCTATTACATTATTCAGCTTAAGACCTCTGTAATCAGACTCAACTCCGATTAAGGTTATCAGTTCCTTCTGTGAAATCATCTTTTGTGCTCGGGCATGGTCGTATATAGGGTATCTGGTGATTATGTGAATAATATCCTTGGTGATCTTGAACAATTGGTCTTCTAACCACATAAAGTCATCATGCACTCTGCTCAAAACAAATTTGACCCATTGGGGTTTGAAAACTCGAGGATAGGTTAGGGCTTCGGTTAATCCCTTAACCTTGATATGCTCATACTTACTATCCAGGATTTCATCGGTGCAAAGTTCATCATACATGTCCTTAATTTCGGTATGACCTAGCTCTTCTACACAACACTTA
This sequence comes from Cryptomeria japonica, assembly GCF_030272615.1. Taxonomy (NCBI): domain Eukaryota; kingdom Viridiplantae; phylum Streptophyta; class Pinopsida; order Cupressales; family Cupressaceae; genus Cryptomeria; species Cryptomeria japonica. The sequence continues at coordinate 467,458,615 of NC_081409.1, forward strand.
GTATAAAATCTGACATCTTCAACCAATAGAACCCTATTTGGAATAAGAGAAAATGCAGTTTTCTCATCAGGTTCAGATGCCACTTTGGGAGGTAAGGAATACTTCAGTGAGGGCTTCTCAATAGTCTCAACTACAACTGGTTTCTACATCTTGGGAGCCATTTCAAACTTTGGATTTCTACTAATGAAATAGCTTAGGGTTTCAACTAACCAGAAAACGCTTTCGACTTAGTAAATATAATGCAAATATTCACAATTGATATTGATCGGTAAACTTGCTTGAAAATGGGTTTAAGATTATGTGAAAATACCTTGAATTCGCTCTGAAATATTTGATCGCCTTTGATTTCGCTTAGCTTTGCTCTTTGAAAACTGGTAAGTGTAAAATGACCGCACATAGAACTTTAAATGCACCCTTTACCTTATTGGGCTTCATGCAGTTAGGTAAGATAAGCATTAAATGCATTCGATTACACTTTACCGACTAACTTCCTTATATGCTTTTATTGACTAGACAGGTTTACTGTATTTATCGACTTCACTGGTAAATCGTAAGATTATATACAATTTCAGAAATGTTAATACATCTTAGCTATACAGATTTTGGAGTTTATTTCCATGATTAAAATAGGAACTATTAAGATCTAACCTTGTGAAGACATAGTCCCTTCATACCTTTATTGATTAATTGGAAGTAGATGCACCTAACTCGGTAGGTAAGGTGCTTTCTTCATTATTTGATCCATTTTCCTTCTTTTTCCAGATTTTCTATAATTTGATTCTTATCTCTTCAGTATCTCCTCTAGGTTGATCTCTGCAATCTTTAGCCAAGTGTCCAACTTTATGACAATGAAAGCATGTCATTTCAGGATTTCTCCATGATCTCTGATTGTTCATTCCAAACCTTATCATACAGTTTGCACTTATATGTCCATACCTTCCACAATATTCACACCATATTCTTGTATTGTAATCCCATTATACTACAGTATATTGTCGATTGAGATCTGTGTGAGTTTGATAGCTTCTATCATTTGCTCGGTGTGGAGACCACATGTAGTTTTTCTTTTTAAACCAATACTTCTCGGTATTGTGTCCACATCTGTTGCGGTTTTTGCAAAATCCCTTGAATTTTGCCTTTTGATAATTGCTAATAGACTTTGTCCTGCATTGTTTAGATGTGTGACCATACTTATTGCAATTGTAATAATAACTATCAGACCTAGTGACATTCGGTAGCTTACCTTTTCTGATTCGGCACATGTTGGCAGTATGTCCTTGTTTTCCATGGTAGTTGCAAATAGGCTTGTTATATTTCAACTTATCTTTGTTTCCAGCCTTCCTTGATGATTCTCCTTCCTCGGTGGTGTTGATACCTTTGTTGGTAGAGTTGTTTCTTTTGTAACTGAGTCCGACAAATTTGTTGAGTGATCTTGTGTTTAGTTGCTCATCCAACATTCTTGACGCTTCATAACTTTTCTTCAGTGTTTCTTTTGATTTCTTTTCTGCTTCAAGTTCATTAGTCAATCTTGATAATTCAAGTTTCAATGCTTGATTCTCATTTTCTTTCAGAGTTGCTTCATGATGTGCATGACCCAATTGATCAGATAGATTATGTTGAATTCCATTCATCCTTGTGATTTCATCATTCTTTTCAGATACCAATGCTTCTAGTTGTTGTTTTTCTCTTTCTATACCTTTTATGTTATCTTCAGCTATTCTCAATGCATCAAGATTTTCAATCATCTGTGTGCTGAAATACTCATGTTCCCTTTTCATTGCTTTAAGCTGATCATTGAGTGCTTTGTTCTTTTCTTTCAATTCTATAATTATTTCTTCACTCTTCTGATATGCTGTTCTCAGATGATGTCTCAATTTGTTCTACCAACTCTTGTGAGTCTTGTAAATCATCAGACAATATTCTTCTTACTTTCAGTGATTTTTGCATCTGTCTCTGCATGTCTGCAATCACTTGATTAGCATGATCCAATTCTTCTTGGAGATTCACAATTCTGCGTGATTGTTTATAGCCTTCCATTGATGGGATCTTTCTCATTAGGCTATAAAACTCTTTTCCAAGAGTATAGCTCTGATACCAATTGTTAGGTCCAACAATGAAAGCTAATGTACTGAGAGGGGAGGGGTGAATCAGTACTTCAAAACTTTTCTTTAAATACAATCTTACTGATAAACATAAATTGTATATAGTTGATCTCATAATATATAAAGCCAAAACCCAATCATAGAAATTGCATCCATACACATTTCACTCCATAACACAAAGATTTTGGTTACATAGAAACTCTTGGTTAGAGAGAAAAACTGCAGTGGGGATGGCACCCACAACTTCACTACTGCAATAATAAAGGTTGCTCGGTTAGAGCTACATGTTTAGATATTTCTGATAGCTTACCTTATTAGGAGTATCAAGATCTTTAGATCTACCTTGCTAAAGGATTTTACAAACACTTTTACAAAATGTTGTACCTGGTTAAAGGCTTTACAATTTATAGACCTTGTTAGAGTCTTTTACCTTGTTAAAGGTTTCTAACACAACTCAAAATAATTCAATCAAAATCCTTTACAAAATATCTACAACTTTACATCTGAAATGTTATAGCAGACTCTATGTGCTCAATATGAAATTACCATGCTCATAGCATACCTCGGTAATTGATAGATCAACTCGGTGACCTCTTGTGTATTCTCTATCCCTTAAACTATTTTCTGAAAGTCTTCTCAGTGACCTCTGAATACCTCTGTTCAATCATCACATCTTATCTTTTCAAAAGATTTTTATCTTCAACTCACCATCTTTTTCTTTCTTTCCTTAGATACTCAAATCACTCTGTATATAGATCTCTAAGGCAGTGATCTTGTTCATACATCGATTATACAAACATGTTTTATTGAATGAATAAACATAGAAATTATTTCATTGGGTAAACTTCCTCAAAATCATACAAAATCTTTAAGTGCAATTCCCTATGAAATAACGGTTCCCTGTTCTCGAATCTTGTAACACGTTTCCACATATGTGTCTAGGTTCATTGAATCTGGTAACATGTTTCCACTTGGTTCAAATTAACTCGGTGTACCTTCTTTTCTACTCGGTGGACATAGGAAATTTACTCGGTAGACTGCTCGGTATATATCATCTCGGTGACTAGCCTTTCTTCTGTAACCGACACCCTTAGTGCTTACCGACTGAATCTTTCTGTAGTATTAATCGACTAGGGTATATAGGATGACTTTGAACATAAAACTAATGACAACTTAGTAAATAGTAACAGTGATTAACTTGCCATGTAACATTAATGATTGACAATTAATTAATTAGGTGTTCAAGGTTGACTTAATTGCCTTTGGTTAGGACCTTGGTGATGTTGTCGAGATTAGGGGCCCATGGTTTAGATGACCATTTTTAGGGTATTACATTTTCCCCTCTTTGAATTAATGTGCGAGCAACGTGTTGGTTCAAAGAATAGTTGATGTCAAATAAATATCAGTTATGAACTTGGTAGATCACAAACCAATGAAGAGAAAGATGTTCAACTTGATTTGAAGTGATGATACTAAACAGATTTGATTAAAGGAATACCTATCCTAAACTTAATTGAACAAGAATCGACAAAGAGCGAGATATTGTTCTTGAACTTAATGGATCAAGAAACAAGTACCGATCTAGAACTTGATTGAACTAGATTGAGCGAGAGACGCAATTGATTCTGAACTTGATTGAAAAAGAATCGACTAAGCAAAGCAATAAAACCGATTCTGAACTTGATTGAACAAGAATCGATTAGAAAAAGAAAATTCCAGCTTGATTTGATGTGATGAAACTGAACATCGATTTGAAGATTGATTTAGATAAGGACAAATATTCATATGCTCCTAGAGATTGCTTTATTTGACATTGAAGAATCTCAACTTGATACAACGTGATTTAGTTAAGATGCCCCTAGTAACCAGGTTTAATTGATTTTTTTGTTTGAAAAGAATTTTTCTCGACTTTAGATGAAGATGATTTGAAAAAGATATTATGAGTATGCCCCCTCGGGAGCGAAATCAAAAGATAGCGAGGGTACTACGATTTTAGGCAATTTTGAGCGATGATAATTATTTGAGCACAAAGATTGATGTTGAAGAATTATAATTAGAGTTGATTTGAGAATTAAATTGAGATTTAGAATTGAGCGCAAAATGATTCAAAAATTGACTTGAGGATGAAAGTGCTAAGTGGTCAATGTCGTGAAATTTCAACTAGAAAATTGTTGTCAGATTTCGATTTCGATCTCGAGAATGGACTCTGGACAAGTGATTTAGTCAAGGGTACAAGTTTTATGTCCATAAGAGCAAGTTCAAAAATTAGGGTTTGGGCTATATAAGGGGTTCAATGTGTCGTTTTCAATTCATTTTTACCTCTAAAAGTTTAAAAATTTGAAAAACCTTTTCTATTTAAAAATGGCTATTTCGATTTAGGAGCATCGATTCGAGCACCAGAGACGACATAATCAACCGTGGAACTATGGCCCAACAGTAAGTGATCGATCTTTAGCCTTTGCATTTCTTAATTTTTGATTTTTTGTTGAATTTTTGCATTTTTAATTTCATTCAAAGTCGTTGTCATTGTTTTATCGTGCAATTCATGACCATTTCTCATACGTGTATCTGTCCTTTTTTGTTTTGTCATTTAAGCAAGTAGGGTTTGTCATCTAGTATATACCCTTGCTTCATACGATAGTGTTCTTATAAGACCAGTTAGTCGTGTGAGAGGATATCATTTGTCGTATGAGAATGTTTACTCATGCGGGGTGTAATGTTTGCTCCTACGAGTTTCTCCTTGTCTGTGGAAACTCCTATAAAAAACAACAAGCATTTTTTAGAGTGTAAACAACATTTTTTGATTTTGAATGTTGTATATTTTGATTTGTGAGCATGTTTAACATGTGTTTAACAAAAATTTGATCACATGTTGACTATTTGTATGTTCGATTTTGCAGATTCGGTTGCCGGATATTCAGTTTCGATGTACATTTCCACCGATGATGAAGCTAGTTCATGAGTTATCAGACGCAGAGAGAGGGCATATTGCTTTGTGTGGATTCAGATACCTATTACAGATGCCTGATATTTGTGTGAACCATGGTATGTTGACTTCTTTAGTCGAGCATTTTCATTCGGAGCATAACACCTTTCATTTACCCGTTGGAGAGATGACCATCACGCCGAGGATATATATAGGATTTTGAGGATTCTGTTTGCTGGAGACAAGGTTGATTATAATTCTAGTCAACGACCAAGTGTTTTGGCATTGAGACGAATATTCCATGACGAGACTATCTTGAACATTCTATTATGTGGGATGATTTGATGAGAAGATATATCGCACAATACCCTCGGGCTTGCATTTTGGCAGGTATGATTGGTTGTTTTGTGATGCATGATAGAGGACAACATGGATTTCTATGTGGTTGGGGCAGAATGCTTGAGAGGTTGTTGACTCATCCCATGAGATTAGAGTGGGGATCATGCTTACTTGCTCATATGTATCATGAGATGCACGAGATTGTGTATCGGGAGGGGAAGAGCATGGCAGTAGGTGTTTTAGATCTATAGATATGGGCACGGGAGCACATCTCGGTATGTAGACCTATTGTAGACGATTCGTGAGAGGCACACCAACCTATTGTATGTCGTTATTTAGGTTATGTTACACAGCCACACCTGTGCAAGACTAACTATTGGAGGAGCTAGTTGGATGATCTGATTGTGGTAGTATGGAGACCATATAGGGGTCTGGAGCTATGGGACAATTGAAGAGTGCAAAGGAAGGATATGTTCATGACTCGACCTCTCATTGGTAGATTGGTGTCTATTATTGAGTGGTTTGTAGTGTCTAGGGTGATGAGATAGTATGGGAGAGCGTAGAGTATATCCCAGGAGTTCACAACCTATGCTCGATATGGGGAGGAGGAGAGATGAGGATGGGCACCGAGATTGTCATATGTACTAAGCATGCAGGAGTTAGCAAGCAGGTTTACAACCACAGAGATGGGATTACTTAGAGGATGTAGCAGACATGGGAGTATTGCCCCAGTATAGAGATTGGTTTTAGAGACATCTGTTCCCTTGGTTTACAGATCCCGGAGAGCATGCACCTCTTATAGAGGAGGTTGAGGATGATTCACCAACATAGGTACAAGTACAAGGTCAGGTACATGGACAAGGGCAGGTACAGGGACAGAGAGAAGATGCACCTAGATGGACAGGAGGTAATCCTGGTGCTAGTAGCAGCAGGGTACCAATGGGAGGTAGAAAACGACAGAGAGGGGAGGGTGGATCCTTATGAGCTATTGGGGTAAGGAGGAGAGAGCAGCTCCTAGGCAGGTTAGGTAGTGAAGAGATGAGCAGGGAGGCAGAGAGGGGGATGCTGGGAGAGAGAAGGGAGTACCAGATGTAGTATGGTCTTTGAGGACTAGGTTGACAAGTTTGTAGTCATAGTTGATAGTGGCGCAGATGATGCAGCTGACAAAGAGAGACCGAAAACTTGCAAAGGTCAAAGTAGAGCGTGATCGACAACTTGCAGAGGTGAGAGCAGAGCGAGATTCTCTTCAGTGAGAGATTTTGCATCAGATGAGTCATGCAACTTATTATGTCGCAGCTTATAGTGTAGCGGTCCTAGTAGCGCATCAGGTTGTTTTGTATTCAGTATATGGCTCGATCTGAGGGAGCTAGGGCACCCAGACATGACGTCGGTCAGCAAGCACCACCTCCTCCACCTGGCAATGAGGGAGAGGCAGAGAGCTAGATTTGTTATATCTCCTAGATTTTGTTATATATCTCATTTTTTTAGCCTATACGATTCTTGCTCTGATGAGACATTGTATATTGCAATTGATATCATTTGTACTCTTAGACACTGAGATTATGACAATATATATGAGCTCTTGATTTGATTTCATTGTACTTGTGTTGATTGATTATGAGATGTTTGTTTATATGCTTTATTCTATATGTATGCATATCTTTTTGGTATGGATGTATATAATGGAGATAAATATGGGTGTTTTTTTTTGTTTCTTTTTCATATGCAAATAAATGATGAAAATGAGTAACTAGTAATGCAATGTTTTTTTTTATGCAACAATATGAATGCAAATAAGTATATAATGAAATGTATGGATCTATATAAGATGCTCATGTATGTAGCTAATCATCTCAATACACATGTACTCGATCGGAGAAATGATGATGAAAAGGGTACCACTTAGCCGAGAAATGATGATTGCTTCAAACTCTCATTCAAAAGATAAAGAGATCATTGTTATCATGTTGAAGTCACTTAAAATGTATAAAATTTACAATGAATGCAACCTATACGTAGTCACTAGATTTGGTATGCTTAATTTTCATCACTGAGCTTTTAACAAATAGATCAAGCAAAATAGAGTTCCTTTCTTTTCATATGCAATATTAATTATCTTGTCCGCAATGACCCTTTTTTTGTTCATATCCTTGGACAGATTACGCATGCATCCAGATTGCACATTAAATAAATTCCCTCAAAATAGACAAATAAATAACTCCAACCTCCCTGTAGCATACAAATAAGTGGAGTCGAGGTATGTGTGGTGATTTCACCTTGATGTGAAGGCACTTATTACAAACACCCAACTTAATAGATGTTTCCAGATCATTGGAATCATTCCTACAAGCAGAAAACAAAGAAAAGTATTATGCCCCCAATCCTCACTCCTCTTAGTTAAGATAGACTTCCTCAAGTTACTCAGAGGGAATGATAATCGAAAACCAATTTAAAAGACAACACACAATGAAAATTTCAGTCATATCTCAAATAGTTTAGTGATTGTTTTCAGTAGTCTTGTTTTGCTTGTTTACTCAGTGATAAAACTCTTCAGTAGTTTGGAGGCAAGTGACTGACTCAAAGTCGATAACCTAGTACTACCGACAGAAAGATGACTTGGTTGATACTGCTTAGGACATGTAGATTGATCAGCTGATTACCCTAAGACTAGGACATTGATCAGTTTCAAGCCATGAGAGTTCCAAAAGAACCAGATGTCACAAAGGCGACTAAAAGATATATACAAGTGAAAGAAAAGATGCAGGAAAGTGGGAATGAAAACGGGAAATGCCAAATTTGTGTTGAAAGATGGAGCGCTTGAGTACAAGAGGCGCCTGTTTACCAGGTTTTCACCTGCTTGGCAAAGATCCTTTTTTTTTTTTACCAGGGTGTCTGTTTACCAGGTTTTCACCAAGGCATTTTATTTTATTTATTTATTTTTAGTTGTATAGGTTATTGGAGCAGAGAATACTAAGTGAAGAATTTCTTCAATTGAATGGTGTTGATCGGTTCACGGAGTTGTTCTCCTTCCGATGTTGAGAGTTGATAGGCACCAGAGCTAAAGATTGCAATAACAATGTAGTAACCCAACCAATTGGGTTCAAACTTCCCTTTGTTGTCTCGAAACTATTGATTTTTAGGATTTTCTCTCAAAACAAGGTCACCAACCTGAAATTCTCTTTGTCAAACTTTCTTGTTATAACCTCTAGAAATTCTCTTTTGGTACACTCTTAGATGATCAAATGCCACTTGTCAACGTTCATCGAGCAACTCAAGTTCTTGCAATCTAGATATTTTGTAGTCTTCATTAGTAACAAGACCTTGCAAAGAAACTCTCAAAGAAGGTATTTCCACCTCAACGGGCAAGATTGCTTTGGATCCATACACCAAAGAAAAAGGTGTAGCCCCATTAGGTGTTCTAATACTTGTTCTATAAGCCCATAGTGTAGGATTGATCTACAGATGCCAATCCTTTCCATATTTGTTAATTGTTCTGTGTAAAATAGTCAGCAAATTTTTGTTAGATGCTTCAGCTTGTCCATTACCTTGAGGGTAGTATATGGATGACCAGTGTTGTTTGATTTTGAACTTTTCAAAGAGATCATCTAGATCTTTGTTTTTGAACTACCCTTCATTATCAATCACAATTGAAGAAGGTATCCCATACCTGCAGATGATATAGTTAAGGATGAACAAAGCTACTTGTTTACTAGTTACTTTGATCAGCGGAACCACTTCTACCCACTTAGTGAAGTACTTAGTGGTAGTTATGATAAACTTGTGTCTATTAGCTAATGCAAGATATATTTGGTCAATGAGGTCAAACACCCATTGTTGAAAAGGCCAATGTGTGATGAAAGGTATTAGATCACTTGTTGGAGCATGTATGAGATTTCCATGTAGCTGACACTTCTCACAAGTTTTAGCAAATTTAATAGCATCTTTCTCCATATCTGGCCAATAGTAGCCAACCCTTTGTAGTTTTCAAGCTAAACTTAGACCGTTTGAATGAGATCCACAAATACCTTCATGTACTTCACATAATGCACATTGGGACTCTTCAATTTCTAGACACCTAAGAAAAGTACTATCCAAACCTTGACTATATAGATCATTAGCGATGATGACATACTGTGAAGGATTTTGAATTAGGTTCCTTTTCTCATTACGGGTAAGATTAGCAAGAATAATTTGGTCACGCAAGTAAGAGTAAATGTGGCTACAACGAGATGAATCATGTCCAATAATAGAACAGACCATTTGGGACTCAGGGCAATCATAAGCAAGATAATGTAACTCTTCCACCAGGAATTCATAGCGGAACTCAGATTCTTGTAACTGTGGTATAGAGGCTAAGGTAGCCATAGCATCTACTGCTCTATTTGATGATCTAGGAATCTACTAAAATCATACAAAGGTAAAGTACTTCTTGAGGTCATTAACCATTCTTTTATAGGGTATCAGTTTCTCATCCCAAGTCTGATATATATCATTAATTTGGTTGATAATGTTGGTATTTTGGTATGGTTTTGTCATTGATGTCAACACCTACTAAACACTTATCAACTCTGGCACTTTGGAGAATCAGCAACATTCACCGACAAGCAAGTGACTCATGCACAGTCACTGGTATCTAGTACACCGGCAAGATATAATGATCACTGACACTTGGAATGATATGGAAAACACATGGTTATGTCGAATACATCATTTGGACATCTTGTCCTAGAGTTTTGTTCATTGATATATTCATAATTGCATATTTGTTGTTACCGGCAAATAGGTCTAGGGTTACACCGGCAGGTTTATCTTTTCCAGATCAGCATGGCACGCTATGAAGATGATTAATTATTGTTGTAAATGCATTAAGTTGACATGTTCAATCGGTCATTGCATCGGATATTGTATTGTTTATAAAATGTTTTTATTGTAATATCTTGTAGAGCTGACCTACTAAAATTGGTCTTAGGTTATGGTATAAATGTAAGATCTTATTTGCAAGATCAGATGTGAAAATGCGAAAAAGGATTGTGTGAAGGTATATGCGAGAATAAGCAGAGCTATACACGCAAACATCATTTGAAGATTGAAGGAGGGTTTTTGTGAAGACAATCAGAACTACATCGGTACTAAATCCAGCATATGAAGATGCTATTTTGTGCAGTACATTCTTATTGGATTTAACCATCCAACTGTAGTTAGTGTGACTCCCATTTTGTGATTGAGCAGTGAGCTCTAGGTGGTTGGCCTTTCTGCATGTGCAGACCCCATTTATGTACACTTACTATCTGTAGTAGTATCATCTGATTGTGGGTAAGGTTTCCCACTGTGGTTTTTCCTCTTACAGGGTTTCCACGTACAAATATTGGTGTTATGTGTTGTGGATGACTTTGTCTTTATGTTTCATACAGTAATCCTTACCGGTATAGCAATTAACTATTAAAACTGTCTACCGACATACTTAACTGGTTTATCGGTATAAACCATTAAGTTGGTTAAGTTTTTTTTTATTTGAATTTATTAGACAACTGATTCACCCCCCCCTCTCATTTGTCTTCGGGACCTAACAATTGGTATTAGAGATTAGTCCTCTTTTGTAGAAGTTTAACTGCTTGAGGAGATCCAATGTCTACTAACTATTTCAGGAAGGATAGTCCTAAACTTGATGGAACCAACTATAGCATATGGAAGATCAGAATGGAGACACGTCTAAATTACATTAGGAAGGACATCTGGGATGTTACAAAGAATGGTTATACTGCTGCTATACAAGGTCAGCCTAGTCCAGCTAACTTGACTAAAGATGGGGAAAATGATTGCAAAGCAAGAGAAGCACTTTTGAGTGCATTATCGAATCAACAAATCATGGGGCTATCAGATAGGTCTACTACTAAAGCTATTTGGGATCATTTGGAAACACTGAATGAAGGAGATTCCATAGTCAAAATTGCAAAACTTGAAAGCTTCCAGGTCAGGTATGAACATCTGAAAATGGAAGAAGATGAAAGGATTTCTACTTTTATGGAAAGAGTAAATGAAATTGTTTTGGGTATTAAATGTTGTGGAGGAACCTTAAGTGAGGATGAAATTGTTTCAAAAGTTTTAAGAGGATTGCCACCGGCATATAAAATGAAAGTCATTGCTATAAATGAGTTAAGAACAATGCCTAATACATCAGTTACTAGGGATACATTGATTGGGAAACTCTCAGTTTTTGAAATTGAAGAATTTGGTCCTATTGCTACTATAAAGACAGATTTGGCCTTTAAAGCATCAACATCATCTGCTCCATCATTTGACAAATCTGATTGGAAAGCCTTTTATGCAAGAGAACTTGAAGAAAGCAGGAAAGAAAATTAAGAACTTGAAGCACTATTTGCAAGGAAAATGCCTAAAGGTCCAGTTGGAAGTAAGTACGAAGGTAAAGCACCCTTTAAATGTTTTAACTGCAATAAGATTGGTCATATGGCTTTGAGATGCCCTAATAGACATGCTAGACTAAGAGAAGAAGCTAGAAGAACATACAAGCCTAACCCTAAATATCAGAGATACAGATTTAAGAAGAATAAAGACAAATCTTGTTACATTGTTGATGCAGGTGTGACTGATGATTCTGATGAGGATCCAATAGACAATGGATGGGTTTTTGTTGCTATAATAGAAGATCAATCAGCACCTACTGCTCAACCGGTAGTACAGGCCTTGGTAGCTAAAGTTGAAGTAAAGGATGAATGGATCATTGATTCAGGATTCTCACATCATGTGACAAGAGACAAAGGTAAGTTCTTGAACTTTCAAGAATACAATGAAGGCTTAGTGAGATTTGGAGATGAAAAAACTTGTTCAATCAAAGGTAAGGGTACAATATCTCTTGATGGTAAGCATAACACTGATAATGTTTACTATGTTGAAGGATTAAAGTATAATATTTTGAGTGTTGGTCAATTAGTTGAGAAAGGATTTCAATTACAATTTAAAAATGGAAAATGCAAAATCATGAATAGAACTGGTTTGGAAATTGCAACCAGTAATCAGACTAGAGGTAATATCTTTCATTTGAATAACAGTGAAAAGACATGCTTGATTGCACATATAGATGAAAGTTGGTTATGGCATAAGAGACTCTATCATGTAAACTTTGATTGCATGGTGAAGATCAGTACTACTAAGGCAGTTAGAGATTTACCTAAAATTGTCAAACCTCATAATACAGTATGTAAGGCATGTCAATTTGGAAAACAAGTTAGAGCTAGTTTCAAAAGTATTGCAGAAAAATCCAATAATGCTCTTGATTTAATTCACACTGATTTATGTGGTCCAGCCATAACTAAAATCTTACAAGGTGATAGGTATTTCATGCTAATCATTGATGACTATTCTAGAATGTGTTGGGTTACTTTTCTTAGAGAAAAATCAGAAGCACTTGGAAAGTTCAAACTATTCAAAGCAATGGTTGAAAATGAAACTGGTAAGAAAATCAAATGTTTAAGATCAGATCAAGAAGATGAATTTACATCTAAGGAATTTAATACATTTTGTGAAGTGAATGGAATCAGAAGACAACTATCAGCACCTCAGACACCACAACAGAATGGAGTTGTTGAAAGGAAAAATAGAACTATCTGGGATGCAACAAGAAGTATGCTATTAGAAGCAAACCTACTACATGTATATTGGAGAGAAGCAGTCAGTACAATGGTCTATACATTCAACAAAGTTCACATCAAAGGTGAAACTGGTAAGACCCCTCATGAACTATGGTTTGGTAATACTCCTACTCTTAAGTATTTCAGAATTTTTGGAAGTAAATGTTATATTAGAAGAGATGAGTATATTGGAAAATTTGATCCTAGAAGTGATGAAGGAATATTTCTTAGTTATTCATCTAAGAGCAAGGCATATAGATGTTTTAACAAAAGATTGCAGAAAATTGTTGAAAGTACAAATGTAAAGATTGATGAACAATTCAGAGGAACTTCAAGGTATATAGACTTTGAACTGGCAACATAAAGTTTGATAAATGAACCTACTCTAAATCCATTGGTACAGAATGAAGATCTAGTTACCCCGGTATCATTTGAGGATTCCACAGTAATTAAGGAACCGTAGCAAACAAAGACACCCTGGTATGTAAGACTGAATCATTCTAAAGATCAGATAATTGGAAATAAGTTTAAAGGAGTTATGACAAGAGGAAGATTGGAAAATGAAGAGGTATGTCTTATTTCTCAAATTGAACCATCATCTATTAATGAGGCATGTGAAGATAAATTTTGGATTAAAGCTATGGAAGAAGAATTAGAACAAATTGAGAAAAATAACTCTTGGACATTAGTTCCCCGACCTAAAGATAAAAATGTAATTGGAACCAAATGGGTATTCAGAAACAAACTTAATGAAGATGGTAAGGTTGTCAGAAATAAAGTAAGACTAGTGTGTAAGGGATATTCTCAGAAAGAAGGAGTTGATTACAATGAAACCTTTGCACCGGTAGCTAGAATTGAGGCAGTCGGATTATTTTTGGCTTTTGCAGCACACAAGAACTACAAAGTTTATCAAATGGATATTAAATGTGCATTTTTGAATGGAGATCTTGAAGAGGAAGTCTACATTGAACAACCTGATGGATTTTCTTTGATGGATGACAATGATATGGTTTGCAGGTTAAGAAAAGCTCTGTATGGATTGAAACAAGCTCCAAGAGCTTGGTATGCAAGATTGGATAAGTATCTTTTGAAGATTGGTTTTACTAAAGGAAATGTAGACAACAATCTATTTAACAAAATAACTAATGATGACATCTTGATTATAGAAGTATTTGTTGATGATATAATCTTTGGAGGAGAAGATGGATTATGTAAAGAATTTTCTATTAAAATGCAGCAAGAATTTGAAATGTCTATGATTGGAGAAATAAAATTCTTTTTAGGATTGTAGATTTCACAGATTGATAAAGGTATATTCTTGAATCAATCCAAATACTTAAAAGAGTTACTAAAGAAATTTGGGATGGATAACTCTAAACCGGTAAGCACACCTATGACATCAAATGACAAATTATCACAAAGGGATGAACCTACACCTGTTAATCCAGCTAGATACAAATCTATGATAGGAGGTTTACTGTATTTAACACAAAATAGACCTGATATTATGAATGTAGTATGTATTGTTTCAAGATTTCAAAGTAATCCTAGAGAAAATCACGAATCAATAGTAAAAAGGATTTTTGGGTACTTACAAGGCACTATAAATCTTGGATTATGGTACCCCAGATATGAAAACTTTGAATTATGTGCATACACTGATGCAAATTGGGCAGGAGATGTGGATGATAAAAAAAGCATCACTAGCGGAGCATTCTTTCTTGGAAAAAGATTAGTTTCTTGGTTGAGTAAGAAACAAAGTTGTACATCTTTATCAACAACAAAATCAGAATATGTTGCAGCAGCAACTAACTGTACACACGTACTATGGCTTAAGCAAATGTTGAAAGACATAAAGGTAAAATGCAAGGAACCTATTACTATCTATTGTGATAACACTACAGCAGTTGATATATCTAAGAATCTGGTACTACATTCTAAAACCAAACATGTTTCTATCAAACTAAATTTTCTACGAGAAATGTTGAAGCAAAGGAGATAAAACTGGTTTATGTGAATACTAAAGAGCAGATTGTAGATATTTTCACTAAACCTTTGCCTAAGGAGACTTTTGAATATCTCAAAGATTAGCTTGGAGTCATACCACCACTGGTAGAGACTTAGACAGTTGATGATTGTCATCAACCGACAAAATCAACAGAGAAATCTTTTATTCCGGTATTTAATGAGAAGCTACTTCTCAGGGGGAGTAGTTGGTATATTGAATTGATTGGTATTTTGTATATGAACTTGGTTTTTGTTGTAACTTTGGCATTTGATGTCAAAGGGGGAGAGATTACTATGGAAAAACTTTGAAAAACACAAGGAAAACACATGTTGCTCCTAGGGGGAGAGATTGTTGTTTGGGAGAGATTATTACTCTTTGTATCTATATTTTGATTTTTGTTTATGATCTTTTTGGAGATTGTTGGTTTTTGGTATTTGGCATTTCTGTTTTGCCACTTTGATGGTTTTTCCATCTTGTGTTGCCATCAATGCCAAGGGGGGAGATTGTTGGTATTTTGGTATGGTTTTGTCATTGATGTCAACACCTACTAAACACTTATCAACTCTGGCACTTTGGAGAATCAACAACATTCACCAGCAAGCAAGTGACTCATGCACAGTCACCAGTATCTGGTACATCAGCAAGATATAATGATCACTGACACTTGGAATGATATGGAAAACACATGGTTATGTTGAAGACATCGTTTGGACATCTTGTCCTGGAGTTTTGTTCATTGGTATATTCATGATTGATATTTGCTGTTACTCGCAAATAGGTCTAGGGTTACACCGGTAGGTTTATCTTTTCCAGATCAGCACAACATGCTATGAAGATGATTAATTATTGTTGTAAATTCATTAAGCCGATATGTTCAATCGGTTATTGCATCGGATATTGTATTGTTTATAAAATATTTTTATTGTAATATCTTGTAGAGCTGACCTACTAAAATTGGTCTTAGGTTATGGTATAAATGTAAGATCTTATTTGTAAGATCAGATGTGAAAATGCGAAAAAGGATTCTGTGAAGGTATATTCGAGAATAAGAAGAGCTATACATGCAGACATCATTTGAATATTGAAGGAGGGTTTTTGTGAAGACAATCAGAACTACACCGGTACTGAATCCAGCATATGAAGATGTTATTTTGTGCATTACGTTCTTATTGGATTTAACCATCCAACTATAGTTAGTGTGACTCCCATTTTGTGATTGAGCAGTGAGCTCTAGGCGGTTGGCCTTTCTGCATGTGCAGACCCCATTTATGTACACTTACTATCTGTAGTAGTATCATCTGATTGTGGGTAAGGTTTCCCACCATGGTTTTTCCCCTTACAGGGTTTCCACGTAAAAATATTGGTGTTATGTGTTGTGGATGACTTTGTCTTTATGTTTCATACACTAATCCTTACCGGTATAGCAATTAACTATTAAAACTATCTACCGGCATACTTAACTGGTTTACCTGTATTAAGCAGTAAGTTGGTTAAGTTGTTTTGATTTGAATTTATTAGACAATTGATTCACCCCCCCCCTCTCAGTTGTCTCCGAGACCTAACAGATAATTAGCTGAGAGTCTCCATAGATGTGTTACTCAACAACCTTCCATTCAATAGATAGCTTGATTCCATTTACCAAAGCTTCATATCCTGCAATATTGTTTGTGCATGGAAAGAGAATTTTGTAAGCCTTTGGGATTGAATGTCTTTGAGTAGTGATAAAAAGTATTCTAGCACCAGAACCTTGTTGAGTGAAAGACCCATCAAAGAACATTTTCCATGATCATTGAGTAAGGTGCATGATGGATTCATCCAGAAATTCTATGTGCAAAGGTTGATTGTCTTCAAGCGGAGCATCAACAAGTTGATCTACAATGACCCACCCTTTGATAGATTTGCATTCTATATATTCAATATTAAATTCTATAAGAACCATGACCTATTTAGCCAATCTTCCTATAAGTGTTGCTTTGCTAAGAAGGTATTTGAGCGGATCAATCTTAGCCACCAACTTGATAGAATGTGCTAACATGTAGTGTCTTAATTTCTGTGATGCAAAGACTAATAGCAAACAAGCTTTTTCTATGATAGTATAATTCATCTCATAGGACACCAAGGTTCTAATGATATAATATATAGCTCCTTTCTTTTTATTCTCATCCTGTTGTGCCAAGAGTGCCCTCAGTGATGTATTTGTAGCTGATATGTAGATAATCAATAGTTTGCCTTGAATTGGTGGCATCAATATGGGTGGATTAGAAAGATATTCCTTGATTTGCTTTAGGTTTTGTTCACAATCTTTATTTTATTTGTATGTAAGTCCTTTTTGTAATGCCTTTGTGAATGGTTGAGCCTTACCTGCTAGCTAAGAAATAAAGCGTCTTATTGATTGGAGCCACCCTTGTAAACTTCTCATTTGACTGACATTCTTTGGAGGTGGCATTTTCATGATAGCCTTAACTTTTTCTAGATCCACTTCAATTCCTTTCGTTGAAACAATATATCCTAGGAGCTTACCAGATGTAACCCTAAATGCATATTTCTTAGGATTTAATCTGAGTTTGATTTTTTTCATTATGTCTAATATTGGACCTAGTTTTGATAGATGTGTTGATCTTTTCATGGATTTAACTAGAGTGTCATCAACATAATCCTCCATGTTTTTGTGCATCATATCATGTGTTAGCACATATTTTTACAAAACAATTTTGCTACATGTAGGCCTTTTTTCTTATCATATGAGCATTTACTAGTGGTTTGCATGTGTAGGAATCTTATTAGCATGAGTAAATTTCTCTAAGGATTAGTTATTTCAGGAATGTCAAGGTATCACTTGGGCACACTAAGGGCATGCACTGAGTATAGACTACATAAGGAATCCAGTATGGAAGCATTTATCAGTGGAGAAATCATTATGGTATAATCTAAAGTTGTTTTTTAGTATGTATCAGACCCTGTGGGAGAGCTGTGACCATTATTATTCATGGTGGATGGCTCATTTTTTTGAAACTGCAAAATTTCAATTATCAGCATAAGTAGTCCTAATGAAAAAACATTGGCAAGCAAAAGAAGGATTATTGGCATGACATATACTGATAAATCAGAAGGGAGATTCATTGGAGCACTTAATTAATTATCATCATGGTGTGCGCTCTAGGAAAATTCATACCATCAGGATAGATTGTTCCGATGAGGCAGAAGGAGGGTGTTTTCTATCGGCATGTATCGGCTTAACGAAAAAGTGTAAAAATTGTTATACCGATAACCTATGAGGCTATCGGTGTAACTTGTAATGATGAAAAGATAGCGCAGATCATGGACTTATATTGGGAGATCAGAAATAATGAAAAGACTCTTATCCCGATACCCAATGACTGAAGGGAACTGAAGGTGGAACCATCGGTATTACCTATACCGATAAAACAGACTTTGAGGTATAAAGCATAAAAGGGCATCGGAGTAACATCTAGACTTCAGTAGGAATAGAAAAAGGCTATTCCGACCCCCAATGAAGATAAAAGCACTTGCAAGGATATCAGTGTGAATTATACCAATAAAGTAACATGAAGTGAAGACTCAATGGGACATCGGGAGAAGTTTTATGCTATGTTGAATCCTGATAGGACTGTTACGACGGATGGTGAGTTGCAAAGAGTTCTTCGGGGTGAGTTATGCCGATAATGCAAGAAGCTTAGTCAGAATGCAGATTGATATGTTGAGGTCATCAGGACATCAGAGGGACATAAAATGAATTATGCCGATACCTGATGGGTTAAGTAAAAGAACTGAAGGCGGGTGTATCGAGGAGAGTTATACTGATGGATCATGAAAACAAAAAGCAAAGACAAAAATGAAGGAGTATCCATCTAGATAAAATGAACCATCGAGATAGGAGAAAAATTGCTATCCTGAGACCCGATGAGTCGGTCGAGATAGATTGTGTTGATCAGAAGGTAAGAAGCAGTAAAGTCATAACAAATGGCACCAAACAATTGAATCATCGAGAAAAGTCTCGCTAATTAGTTGTTGAAGGTCTTGATGTGAAAAATTGACAAGATGGCTTCCATTAAATGCATCCATTGGGTAGATCTGATGCCACACGAAGAAAATCCATCAAGATTGTAGTAATTAAGTACAAGATTAGAATCTATGGGGATGTATAGCTAGTGTTGCACAACAACATTTTGCACAAAGTTATTGCAGAAGTTATCAGGTGTTCATTGAGAAATATTTTGAGTTGCTGAGCATAGAGCAAAGAATTTGCAGAGATGGAAGGGTCAAGCTCAAAAGGGAAGTGGAAGGTCATTGAAATATCTAGTAGCACGTCAAAAAAATCGAAGGGTGAAGTCAGTGAGGCTCAAAGGAAAATAAATCAAGACATGATAAATCAGATGGGCTCTCCAGGAGCTAGGTCATGCAGAGCTAGGGTGAATTTGCCTATTCGGGACCAGTTGGAAGATAGATATAGAGAAATTGGAGATGTATTCACAACAGTGCGAGGGCACAAGCTGTTTCTTTTCCATTACTTCCACAGGGATGAGCCCATGCCAATTTCAAACCCATGGAGTACCGGTGTAGGTAAACTCGTGGTACTTAATGTCTTTGTAAATATTAATTTATTGAAACTCCTGGTAAGACATTATTATACAAACAAGCGATGCATTTTGTTTCTCGACGAAACCACTTTAGTTTACTTTGCAGTAGATCTTGAGGTGAATGTGCCCTTATCTTTTGTGGATTTGGAAGAGGAATACAGAAAAATGGATACTACATACCAGGGTTGGAACCTCGCTATCCACAAGGCAGAGAAGGGGAGGCTAATAGAGGAGGATGGTCCTCCTTATGATATGACCATTTTTAAGAAATATTTACAATATACATATATGGCATGTGGTCAGGTTGGAGGAGTTGAAGCTCCTGATGTAGCAAACATAGGACCACTAGTTTTAGTAGCAAATATTCAGAGACATGAGCCTAGAGCTTTTGTTTTTGCTTCATACCTAGTGGATAGACTTCATGAAGGCTTCTTGAACTTGAAAGAAAATCCAAACAAGCACTTCAAGCATTATTCGTTGTTAATGCACATTGTTTTATTTTATGGGAGATTTAGATGGTTATGGCCAGGGAGTTTGAATGTAAATATAGTTGGGAATAACGGACAAGATCAACCAGTTCAGTTATGGGTTTCTCTCTGGGATTATAGATGAAAATTCTAATTACATGAAATTTGAAGAATTCTTTGCTAAGCCAATTTTCTTTCTCTTTGGTGAGCCTTTGCAGGGATCATTTTCTGAGGATGTAAATAGGTTTCTTAGGCCTCATGAGCATAAAAATTCAAAGGTTAATCACAATTGGGGTGATTGGTACTCATGCCAAAATTTCACCTTTGTTCAATGCTATGGATTTGAAGGTTACCTCTATGTGCTACTGAAGCCTGCACCGGACATGATTGCTTTTTTGGAAATTGTAAGGCAATTAAGTGTCTCTAATGCCAAACATTTCGGAGGTGCACACAAGCAAGCCTTCCTCCCTGGCACACTTTATTTCCTAGATTTTAAAATTGTATCTACTAGAGCATATGAGGCTATTGATAGGAAGTTGGTGGATGAGTACAACTTGTTCCAACACACATCCAGAATGAATTATGATCTTGAGGGCTACATCCACATGAGAAGGAAGAGACAAGAGTTTGGAGATTACTTTCATCAGGAGGATGAATTTGAGGACATGTGTAAAAATAAGGAAGTGGAGGATCTTGCAGAGGTTATGGAAACCTTGGAGAAGAAACTAGAGGAGAGAAGACAAAGATTAGAAAACATTGAGGGAGAGCCAACTCAAAGTGATTTAGGGGAGAATGAAGTAGTTTCCAAGCTCCATGCACCTGAGAAAGAGAAGGATCCAAAATCACAGGATAAGCTCCTCGTTGCGCTAAATGCATAAACAAATGAAAGGATGACATAGCACACTTCATTTGTTTTAGATGATCAATTCATCAAGTCTAAAAATTTTAAGTCCTTCTAAACCCACTACAAAGGGAAGAAGCTGAGGGAAGCAATGCCTAATATCACACCAGAAAATAAGGAGGAAATGTTGCAGAAGCTTAAGGTTGATATTGATAGAAGTGGAGACAATAATCCCTCAAAGAGGGAGGAAGTTTCTAGTGGAAGCAGGTATTATTCTTTTCCCAGGATGGGATTTGAGTGCATCATTTATTTTTGATAGTCTATTACATGCAGACAATAAGGACTTCAAGTTGGATGTCTAAGGGGTTAATGATATATTCATTGGGTCAAGATATGATCCATATGAACAAGCAATATTGTTATGGGCATTGTACCCCCCAAATAAAAGGCCAAAAATCATAGATGTGGATAAAGCGTTTGTTCATATGATGACCCTAAAAGTTGGAGAGGTGGATCCTATGGTCACCACTGACATAGGTATTAATATCTCAAAATTCAATAAGGCTCAGATAAAACATGAGATAGCAGAGAAAAATAAATGTAAGGCCTTATATGAGGAAACCCTTAAGAGGAGTGGGTATCCAATCCCTCAGATTACTGATTCAGGAAGCCATTGGAAGAAGAAGTTTGAAAAATTAGCTTATGAGCACACTAAGTTGAAAAAGGAGATGAAGAGCATCAGGGCTGATACTGCTTGTGTACTGATGAGTAAAAGATATGATAACATGGAGAAGGCATTGGACGAATTCTGGGGTGTATATTAGAGGAACATGGACAATATGGTTTCTAACACCAGAATTCGAGATAGACTCAACCTGTTGTTACAAGATGCATCAACTAGGGAAAAGGTAAAGGAAAAGGTTCAGGGTTTGCTTGTCACACATGATGAATTTACTAAGGAGTTGAAATCTAAATTTGACGAGTGCCATCAAATTGTTCAGCATGCGGTTTCACGGTTTGTTAGATGATGCAGGTGTAATTAAGGATAAGACCGTATGGATTTTTGAGTGTAAATCTTTACTTAGCGCAGCCCAAGACATTGCCAAGACAGATATTCTTGATATGAATGAAACAGCCAATTAGTTTGAGAACTTTTACGTGATCGAGAACATAGCCAGGGATGCAGTATTCAATGCTACAACTTACAAAGATGCGGGCTATTTGCAACACATTCAGAAGTGCAGACAGTGGTTGGACCAAAAATCTTAGTTCATTGTTTAGTTTTATGTTTGTAATGTAATTGATGTTTTAGTTAGGTCGTTTAGTTGTTGTTCAATTAGTTGTCTAGGATTCAGGGAAAAATATACTGCTTGGAAGGACTACAAGTTATATGTATTAGGGAAGTCTATAGGAAGAAGAAGTATCTTTTTGTGTAAATAGATTGTAATGGAGTATTTTCAAGTGCAACTTATGTATGCAATCATTTCCTAAGGATTAATATACAAGGTTCATCATTTCTTTTTCTAAATATTGTGCATAGTTTTGTGTTGATGAGTTATCTTTGTCCTCTTGATAAATCTGTCATTTGATTTTCTATGATGTGCCATCACATGTTGTTACATTAAATGTGAGATTGGGTTTTCATTGTTTGTGTAACACATACTAAAACCTTCATAGTTGATGATTAATATTGTCTCAGGAGTTGATAAGATCTTTTGTCCACAAAGTGTCATAAATATCCCTGGATAGAGGCACTAGTCTGTTATTTATCTTTTAAGGTCCTGATTGGCCATGCATTTAAGATCCTTGATAGAGAAACATTCTTCCCAAACTCTATATGAACTGATCTTTGCATATTTCTTTTAAGTCCTGAAAGCATTCTTATTCTTAATATACTATCATATTAATTTTTATTTCTTTTCAAAGGAATTCACTTAAAGCACATAACAAAGCATAATTGCAAAATAATTATTTGTTAGTTTTGCATTTGCTAACCATAAAGCTTAAATCCACTTTAAATAACTATTTTTGTGCTTGAGAGGGAGAGGTATACCCACCTAGGTTCAGTGGAGCCTTAAGTGTAGAGGGATTTGGTCTTCGACCATCCCTGTTCATTGGCCAAAGCTAGTTGGATAAGTTGAGGATTTGGCAAACCCTTAAGTTTTCCAATCTATGGTTTTGGGCACCAACATCATGAAAAAATGTTGTTACAACTCTTTGATAAGTAGCACTTGCATTCTTTAAACTGAAGGGCATTACATTCCAGCAGAAGGTTCCCCATGCATAGATGAATGTTGTTTTCTCTTGATCCTTAGCTGCAATTTTGATCTGATTGTATCTTGAAAACCATCCATTAAAGAGTACATTTCATAGCCAGAAGTCATGTCCACGATCATTTCTATGTTGGGTAGTGGAAAAATCATTTTTTGGATAGGCTTTGTTTAAATCTTTGAAATCAGTGCAAACACGGATTGATTTGTCAAGTTTAGAAATAGGTACAATATTAGATATCCATTCAGCATAATCAATTGCTCTAATGAATCTAGCTTTTAGTAATTTTTCTAGCTCAGCCTTAACAAGTAATGCAACATGAGGATGCATTTTTGAAAGTTTTTTCTTAACAGGTTTAACTTCAAGAGTGATAGAAAGATGATGCATTATGAGGTCAAGATCCAGACCCGACATATGAGCATATGTCCATGAAAGATTGATCTTCTTTTCCATGAAGAAATTAGCAAATTCCTTTAGTTCTTCGGCTAACAAGGATTGAGCTACATGTATGGTGTCTTGAGATTCTTTTGTTCCAATGTTTACTGGCTCTGTAGGTTTAATTAGCACTGATGATCTCTCTTGAAAGTGATCAAGCAAAATGTCAAGTATCTCACCTTCAAGCGCCTCAAAGAGGTTTTCACCATTAGGTACGTCCTTTATTTTTACAATTTTTTATTCTGACACTGCCATGGTGTGGTTTTCGCCATCAGAACTCTTATTTTTCTTTTTTTGACTTTTGTGACTAAGATACTTGACATTTGTTGTTGTTATGTTCTCACTTTGTTCACTGGTGGAAGAGTTCATTGGTTCAACTGCATTAAGATAACATGATAATGTATAGTCATTGGCAAAGGTAGGCATATTCAAAGGTTGATCTTGAAGAGTACATTCAATAAGTTTAGGATGTACCAGGGATAAATTTTTAATAGGTTCAAGGGAATTCATGGCATTATCATCACAACTTCAGACCGACAAGTCGAGTTTTAGAAGACTACCTTGTGTAAGCGTCTCAAGACCAGGAAGAGTTAGAACATGATTATCAAAGTTTATTTTAGTATTTAGGGGATCTAACCCAATAGACCTACCACTAGAACCATTCTCTACTTTAGACTAGACTACATATTGTGGTTTGACAGTAACAGGGTCAATAGATAGAGTCTCGACATTCATGGCAAAGTAGTCATAGTTTGGTGTCGAATAGGTATTGTCATAAATAGAGCTTATGTCAGAGTGATCAAAGTCATAAGATGAAGTCTCTGACTCTTCTTCAAGTGGCTTAGTGAAAGTATGTATAATATCAATATCTACATCTTTGATTTTGCAAGTTCCTTTGTGATTTGGTTCAATGATCACATGTATTTGACATACCTATTGACATAACCTTGATGACTCTATTAGTTTCTATTGTCTTTTCCATTCAGCTTCCTCTGGACTAATGACTGGCCCTGCTTCTGTAGCCTCCAATTCTTCATTTGTAGTCCCATACCTGATTTGCTCTATCTCATTAGAGGGAGATATAGTAGGTGAAGAATTTTCTTGTGCTCTTTCTTCTTTCAGTTGTTGTTCATAGTCTTCTTGTCTTTCTAGTCTGATTTCCTCTATTTCTTTTTGTATCTTTAAGTGCACTATCTCTTGTGCTTCATCTATGATATCACTAGATTCTTCAAGTGTTTCTATAGTAGATGTATCTGAGAGAAGATCTGGACTCCATTCATACTCATTTGAGTTAGTTTTTGAATTATCTATTTGCATTCTACCTATTTATGTGACCAGAATGTTCAGTGGTGCAAACAACTCTTTAACTCCTTCGATTTCTTCTCACATATCTTCTAGGAATTCTACTCCTTGTAGTGTTATTGCTGATACAGTTGGAATTTGATTACAAGTTGCTTCTTCTCTCTTGATTGTCAGTTCTTCTTGTTCTTTTTCATACTCTTCTTGAGTTTGCTGAGTATTTATCTCCTGTTATGTTGAAGGTGGTATCTTTTTCCTCCACTTAGACTAATGATGAGAAGTATGTTTCTAATCTGATGACTCCTCTAAATGGTATCAAAGTCCAACTTTATCATTTGTAGACTTAGTTTGTAGCTTAATAGGCTCAACAATACCTTCTTGATGCTTTCTTAAAGGATCGGTACCTGAAAATCCCATACGTTGAATCATCTTATAGCCTAGACCATATTGTTCAATGGAAATCTCACAGTGTCACACTTCTTTGTTCTCACTATCTTCTTTGAAAAGCCATTTGAGAACAACCTCCTCTTTAGTTTCATCTGCAAAAGAAGTAGAGGACTATACAAAAATACCATCATAAATGACATTTGGAGTTGAAGTTTGTGGCTTCATAGCCTCTGATGGTTTTCCAAACTATCTTGGCGATGGAGGAAGAGACATTAATGAAAGTACAGGTTCTATCTTGTATCCATCCATGCTAGTGTCTGTGATTTTCAATTTCTTTTCTAGGTCTTTCATCAAAGTTTCTAAACTTTCAGCTATAGAGGTTGCTCTGTTATAAGGAACAAAGGTATCAACACACTGTTTTAATGCACTACAGGTGTAACTTGTATCAACAGGAATACTGACCTCAACTCCATTATAAGGAAATTTCAAGTACTGGTAGATGGTACTGCTTGCATTTCGTGAATCCATGCCCTGCCTAGCAAGATGTTGTATGAAAGAGGAAGCTCAAGCATCTAGAAAATAACATCTCTCTCCACAGGTTGTACCCTGATCGAAAATAGCACCTGACCTTTAGAGGTTCTTTCTTCTTCATCATAAGATTTGATTATTATTTTCTTTATTGGATCAATGACATGTTTAGAAAATCCCAACTATGTTAGTAGATTGTAGGCACAAATATTCAACCCAACGCCTCCATCTATCAAAACATGTTTGACTCAGTGTTTATGGATCATAGCTTTGATGTGCAATGGCTGGTTATGTGGGTGATTTAGTAAATTGCCATCTTCTTCAGAGAAGGTGAGGTAATGAGGTGATGTCAGGTGACCCACGATAGATTGAAATCAATCTACATCTAAATCTTTGGGGACATTAGTAGTGAGAAAATATTTGTCCAGGATCTCTCTATGAGCAGAAGAGATCTTAAGTAGTTCAAAAATGCAGATTTGAGTGGTAGTTTATTTCAATTGTTTGACAATGCTATAATCAAGAGAGAATGATGAAGCCAGCTACTTAGATTTAGCCATGATCGTATCTGGTTGTCTATTTGTAGAAGTCAATAGGTTTGATTTTGTTTGATCAGGAGTTGAGGAACTAGCTCCTTTAAGAGTAACCTTGTTTTGAGTGCGGGTAACAATATTTGCATCTTGTGTTTTATTTTGTTTATCTTTGATTATGATCACGTTGCAATACTCAGATTGGGAAGATTCAATCATGTTGATCACATTGTCATTGTTAGTGTAGGTGTAATTGACTTTGGCACCTCCCTTGGATTTTGAGGGATCTTTAAAATCTTTGTGATCAACATTAGTCGTGTGATTTCCAACAACAATTTTGCCAACATCGATGAGGTCTTGAATCTCATGTTTGAGCTTCATGTAGTTGTTTGTTGTATGGCCCTTGTTTCGATGATATTCACAGTACTCATCTTCCCTCCACCATTTGGGTTTAGCTTTTGGATCATATGGTCTAGAGTTGTCTGGCAATGTTATCAGATCATTTGCCAATAGTTTTCAGAGCTGATTCATATGATTCTTCTAGAGGAGTGAAATCGCGTTTAGGCTTTGAAAGCCAAGGTTTCTCTTTAAACCACTCTTTTGATTTCTTCGGAGGATTTTCTACTGTAGTTTCAGCTGCTTTGAGTGCTTGTGTACCGCTAGCTAGATTAAATATCATGGGTTTTGATTTTGTTTTAACTGTGTCCACCACTCCATCATTAACAGTGTTTCTGTTGTTATCTTTGTCGTATTTCTAGTATTTGTTCTTTTCTTTGGAACTAGAGCCTTATTGTGTTTCTTTCCAAAGTGAGATATCTCCTTTCTTTATAAGCACATCTTCCATTCTGAGGGCACTATCTACCATTTTGTTGAATGAAGGGTACACTTGCATTTGGATATTGTATTTCAATTCCGGGATCAGGCTATTGACAAAGATATCCATCTTCTTAGAATATGGAATAGGTCATGAATATCTAGAGAACATCTTTCTCCAACGTTGAAGAAAAGTGAGAAAAGGTTCTCCTGTTTTCTGTTTGGTATTGCAAAGCTCGATCATAGTGACTGGATGACGAATATTATAGGAGTATTGCTGGAGAAACAATTTGACTAATTCCTCAAAAGTTTTAATTCCCATAGGTAGGCTTGAAAACCATTCCATAGCTTGTCCTCCCAAACTCCTCAAGAAAAGGCACATGAGATATGTTTGTTCGTGCATGAACTCCATATATAAAGCACAAAATTATCTGACATGGTCTTAAGGATATGCATTACCGTCATATTTGTCAAACTTAGGAATATACACTCTTGAAGGAAATGGAGGCATGCAAAGGTTTTTGTCAAATGGGAACGGGCATATCGTGTCCAGAGAATATTGCTTTGATGATTTATCCTTATTTTTCATTTTCTTGATTTCAGTTTGTAATGCTTGCAATTGTTTGTTTATTAGCGCTAAAGGCATCTCTTCCTCTTTAGTGATAAGGGTTTCAACATTATAATCAGTAGGAAGTTTAGCACCTTGTTTTGCTAGCTCTAGAAAATAATCTTCTTTTTCTCTAGCCATGATAATCTTCATCATTTTTCAAAAATATTTATCTTTTTAACAACTATTTATAACAGCTTCTATAGGTTCAGAGGCTTCAGACTCGCTAGATGAGGAATCACTATCATTAGTATGGGTGCTGAGATTGTCATAATTATCATGTCTAGCAGCTTGTCTTTCTTGCCTTTCTCTAGACATGGTGGGAGATAAGGATTGATATAAAAAATGGTATATTTGACGATGAAGGTTTATTAGAGACGAGGTCCTCCATGAAGAATGGATTATCTTGTAATGAAAAGGATGATCCTTTGCCTTTGGTATCTTTCTTACGAGAACTTCTTGTTTGAGCAGGAACTTATGACTGATATGACCGAGAGATAGATGTGGTACATACGTCAATATCAAATTGAAGCTAGTTGTTCGTTTAATGTAGTGATTTGAGAGAAGTGACTAAGACTCAACCTAGTTTTCAGGAACAATCTATCATGTATAAGACATGATCTAAGTAAACTAGTTTGATTTAGTTTGATAAGTAGTTGATTGAACTAGCTGAAAGATGATCGACAAAATCATGCAACACAATGATAGGGGTACACTATCAAGATTGTTTATGCACATAATTATGATGACCAGTTTTATGCTCCTTGTAGACTGATTAGACAAGTATGTTCTGGAAAAGTGTGTATACAAACAAGTTTCTGGACTAACAAAATTCGTACGACCGAGTCTTATGACCTAGACAACAATTTAAAAGTTCCCAGATGGTAGAGACAATTTCTTGTATGAGTTGCTGCCTAAACTCGCACGACAGCATAATGAACTCCAGATGATAATCTGATGAGTATGATGATTATTCGTATGATAGTATGCTAAAGGCCAGATGACAATTTTCTAGTAACAACATGACAATTTTGTATACTCAGACGACAGTTCTGATAGGGCTAGACGATAAACGGACAGGACCAATTAAGACTCGTATGAAAACTCGTATATAGCCAGAAGATAATTCAGTAGACTTGTATGATAGTGGACTGGACAGAGATGATATTATGACATAGATAGAGTTTTGATGACTGATAGAGACAAGATTTTGACTAGGACAAAGTTTTTGATGACTGACAGAGACTAGTTTTTGACACGGACAGAGTTTTGATCATTGAGTTGTTGATTGTTTTCTTCAGTTTCAGTATTTCAATTTTAGTTTCAAGGATGAAAACACAGTAAACATGCAAGATGTATAATGATTTCAAGCACAACACGCTAACCCTATGGAAGTTGGCTTAGAGAAGAAAACCTTTGCTTACAGACTCAGGTACACACCCAATAGCTAATCAGAATACAGTCGCCGAGTCTCATGCAATGGATTCTTAACATCGTATTAGCCAAATCCAAATGCTAATGGGGGCACGAAATGACAAATATCTTGGAGAGCTACTATCTCTCTTGCATAAAGATTATCCCCCTTTTGGAGGTGAATCGGGTAGCCTCTATCTTATAGTTCTTAGTCAGGAATTTCATTTGAAATTACCCCTTGAAGTCATGCAAGCATGATTGAGGCATATAGCCCGACAAGGTACCGAAACAAGTTGTAGTCACGTAAACATGATTGAGACCGCAAGGCCCTACAAAATGTTCGATATGAGAAATCTCAAAGAGAAAACTCAAATAATCCTATCCTCTGATACTTTAATCACCAGAGGCCTATTTACTAAAGTGAGTTGGAATGCTCAGGTCCATCTGTACTCACTTGGGTTGTTCTCACAGGGTGATTACTTTTTCCCACTGTGACAGGCCCGCTAAAGGTACACAAATCTCAAATTTAGAAAAATCTTTGAGGGTCTAGATTTCTGATTGTCTATGCAGACAAGAGCATACTCTCCTACCTCTTAGAATTTTCTTAAAACACAAAAAACAGATTTGTTCATTAACCAGATAGCAATTTAAGTTCCTAAAAATGAATATAAAGAATACACGATGTTCAGTTGAATATCCTCAGGCAACTTGCAAAGACAATGAATCAGTAGTCATATTGTTTTTGTGTGACAGTCATTTTCTTCGACAAGCATTCTGCAAAAATTGGTTAGGCTATCAAAATCTCTCAAGAAAATAGACAACAAGCCAGGTTCAGCATTAGTACCATAAAATTTCAACAAGAAAAACCCTAAAAAAGCAATTTGTTTTTAATACAAAAATCCAGAATTCCATACAAGTATTCTCACCGAGCCATAGATAATTCACGACGGACCGTACGATACTTGTAGTTTGTTGTTCGGGCCTATATAAAAACTCGTACGAGTTTTTGCAGAAACTGTATGGAAAAAAATCCGAAAAATAAATCTGAAAAATAAAAGAAAGTTAATCTGCGAGGACGAAAGATGTAGTCTTCCGCCCCACAGTGGGTGCCAAAAATGTGTGTGTGAAAAGTGGATAAATTATGCAAGTTGTAAGACACAACACTTCAATTAAGTCATTGCATGCATGGTTAGACAGATATAATCATGAATATGAAAACCATAACAAATCAACCTATTGCCTTCTAAAAGATGTGAGTATAGACTTGCTCTTAGATTTGTCTATGCAATACCAGTGACTAGGCTACACCAAGACGAAGGATTTAATCTATATGAGCACTAGATTAAGCTAAATGGATGCAAGATTAAGCTAGATGAATAAATATTAAGCTAGATGAATGAATAATAAGCTATATGAATTCAAGCAATCATAATTAAACTAAATATGCAAAAATCTAAACTAAGATGCAATAATATCAAAGCACAATATCTTTAATGACTCCAGAGAAAAAACTACACAATAACAATAAATCTCCAGGGTGTTTTGAATGAGAGATGAAGGTTGAATTTATAGAGATTCACAAGAGAGACCAATGGTCAAGATCGATTAGCAATGAGCAGTTGAGATTCCTCAAGAAAAAACACAATTTAGGATGATTGAAATAATTGAGAGATCAGATTCAGTTAATCTTGAGATAGATTCCAATTATAGCTTGATTGAATACATTCAAATTATAAGTCTGAGTTTGCATTGGAGATAAATTTAGTTGATTCCATGCACTTTTCTTTCAATTTGTTCAAGATTTTTATTTAGAAAAATCCTTTTCAGTGTGACTGTACTTCTTTCTTCAAAAGCTTTGAGTTTTAATTTTAGAGAAAATGATTAATTCAATTTAATTACTTTTTTGATTTCTCAAGTTATCTCAATTTTAGAAAAAGAAATATCTTAAGTTTGATTTCTTCTCTCAATTTAATTATTTTCTTTTGTTTTCAATTTAACTTTTTCTTTTGTTTTCAATTTAACTTTTTCTTTTGTAGATTAATTCCTCTTTTCGTGATAAATCTCTTTTTGTAAACTAATTCCTTTTTTTGTAAATTAATTCTTTTTTGTAAATTAATTCCTTTTTTGTGATTAAATGGCAAATTTATTTATTAATTAAATATGCTAGGATATTTAATTAAATAAATAGAATAATTGATCAAAATGATTTACTTGGAATGATTTAATTAATTAAATAAATATTTAATTAATATTGAGTGATTAACTTACCATGTAACATTAATGATTGAGAATTAATTAATTAGGTGCTCAAGGTTGATTTAATTTCCTTTGGTTAGGACCTTGGTGATGTTGTCGAGATTAGGGGCCCATGGTTTAGATGACCATTTTTAGAGTATTACAATATGGAGCTTTTTTTAAGCTAGGCATGGGAAAGGGGAACGTGATAGAGCAAGTGCATGTGTGACAAGAGCTCTAGTTAAGGAACAATTGAAGATTTTAGGTGGTGCTACATTCACAGATGCATGTTTTGTTGTTGACTGGTGTAACCATGCATTATCAAAAGGAGGGACACTTGATTCACAAGTGCGTAGGTTATTTTGGTTGGTTGATGAGGGTATAGAATGGGAGATAGATTGGATTGTTAGACAATTAGAAAATCTTCAAAGATGAATTCATTTCGAATCTCAGATGCAAGTACATGGACTATTTGGACAAGAAAGTTTGGCTTGTTTTTTTCACAATTATATTCAGTGGGAGTGGGATCGATGTGAGTCAAGTGAGTGTGTAGATACATGGATTCCATAGTATCTAACTCCTTTATCTCAAACCACATCCTCTTTATGTGATGAAATAGAAAGTTCATTTGATTATGATTGTCTTTCATTTCTTGTACAACCTAATGTTTATGTAGCTGCATCGGAAGGGAATGAAGAGAGATAAAAATATTGGTTGGCACAATGTGTATGAGGAAAGCATGTAATATAACTAAACCAATGACAAATTATGATGGCCTCATGTATCCTATATATTTAGTTATTGTTGTTGGAACATGGTTGTGAATGTATATGATTAGGAAGAATGACATACCTCCATTTGAAGACTATGAGAAACAAAACCATTCTCATGTATTCATGCCTTATTATAGAAACAAATGTTAAGTTATTGAAACATCATGCTAGACCAAGAACAAAATAACTATGGACAATTAGTAGTGTTGATCATGAAGTAATACTTGATATGTTGAGAGTAAGAGACGACCCTTCAAGAACACTTGAGAAACATTTGTAGCTCTGACCATATGGGACAAGTATGATAATTATGATGATTATGAATTGTAAAGCTTAAGAAGATTCATATATTCATATTCATGTTTAATTTTAGCCATTGTTTAGTAGTATGTTGGAATTTATGTTTTCATTAACAATTTTTAACAAATGTAGATCTTTTTGGTAGACCATACTATTGTATGTACATTTTGCTTCAACATTGTGGGTACATTCGATGTAATTCATAAGGAGGTATCTGCATGGTATAATCCTACCCCTTGATTTATTATCATGTATCTCATTTTAAATAATAATCATATAAAAGTTGGTTGTTCACGTTGTTTATGTTTTTTAAGAAGATTTTATTTTAAATTAATGCAATCCAAACATTTGTTTGGTTAAGAAACTTAGTTTTCCTCAAGGCTTCGCAATGTAGGGGTCAAGAAAATCATGACAAAATCTGATTCAAATATTGAATCAAAGAAGTGAGATTTCTCTTTTGGTTGGAGACTCTAAGGAATGGAAGGTACAATGCATTATTTATAATATGCCATAGTAGTTCATCATGGCTATCCTCTTTTCATCAGGGTTGTCCAAGGTTCATTAAGACTACTCTATTTATTAGACTTAGGTGAATGTTGTCATTGATGTCAAACCTTATGATCTGATTAGGACCATATGTAGCTTGTTGAGCAGAAGTGGAAAATAGATATGTATGTGATGTTGAGAAATAATGAAAGATAGGTATGTATGTGGCAACAAGGTATGTAT
The DNA here is from genome assembly GCF_030272615.1 of Cryptomeria japonica. Classification (NCBI taxonomy): domain Eukaryota; kingdom Viridiplantae; phylum Streptophyta; class Pinopsida; order Cupressales; family Cupressaceae; genus Cryptomeria; species Cryptomeria japonica. Next base: position 467,491,859 of record NC_081409.1, read on the forward strand.
GGATTACAAGAATAATTTTTCAGAAGATCCTTTGCTCCGAAATCTAGTGTTTTTCTAGTCATGTTTGAGTTTTTTCTTTTTTTTATCAAGTGTTCGTATTAGTTGTGATAGTTGAATTGCTATCTGGATGTGTGTATTGCAATATGATCTATGAATTCTATGCTCCAGAATTTGTGGCATTTGTATCTTGAAGATGAAAGTCAATATGCTTGGAATTTGTGTTTATGGGTCTGGCGGACCATTATTTTGCTCCAGTAATTGAAGTGTGTGTTACGGTAATTAAAAAGGAAGCATGTAAAAGATCATTGAAGGTCGATATGGTTATCTATTTGACCAAGGAATTTTTTAGTAGCATGTTGATCCGATAGATGTATTCTTGTGTAAACCTTTTATGCTTGGACAACATATTGTCTTGTTACCAATGATACATGCATACATACATATGTGTGTGTGCATATATATATATATATATATATATATATATATATATATATGTATATATATACATATATGTATATATATACATATATGTATATATATATATGTATATATATATATATATATACGTGTGTGTGTGTGTGTGTGTGTGTGTGTGTGTGGTGAGCTCACAATGCTGGATCCCACTTTTTCCTACATCTTGATTTTTGCTGAAATGATATATTTTTTAGAAAATATAATGATTTAAGCTTTAAGAGGTCCCATTTGAAGTAATTAATTGAAGAGAGTTAGATCAAATTTTTTTGGATAGAACCTCTCTACTTCTAAATCATACTTGCGATAGAGTCTCCTTTGTATTTATCAAATGCTGATAAAAAACCAATTTCACATTATCTTTTGGGGGGTCAAATGAATTCAATTAGAAGTTTTGTTTTTTTAAGTTTTTAGCCCTTATTATAAGCTTTCCAAATAGTATAATTTTTAATATATTTAATTTCATTAATATATTTTATTTTATTTCTTATGAATGTAGGGTTTTCGCCAAACATGAACTTCTTTGTTCAATGCTTATGGAAAAATAGTAAATGTAACCCAAAAAGTTTAGAAAAATATTTACGCACTAGGTATTGAAGTCCTCTTTCTAACAAAATAATAATAATAATTAATTTTCGTTACATATAAAATAAGTTATGTAATCTTAAATGGACATATGTCAAAATTATAATTAAGTCGACTTCAAATCTTAATAAAATGTGAAATATTGAAGATAATGTTATAGAACCAATTGAAAACAATAGATATGGATGTTACAAAACCAAATTAGAAAGAATCACATTCATATCTATTATAGAAAAAAAGAAGTTATGCTATACAAAGTGAGTGTCACTCTTTAAAAATGTTGTTTTTTGGAAAAAAATAGTTTTCAAGGGAGATGGAAAAATGGAAGCAAATTGATTCCAAAACTTATCAAATATTGCAGTGTCAAAGTTGGCAAAAAAGTGTAACCCACTATTGTGGGTTTACCCATATGTATGAACAATGATATGAGAAGCAGAAGCAAAAGCAAAAGCAGAGAGAGATAGATATGTGGAAGCGTGCAACAATGTGTGATGGAATGTGTGTGTGTGTAAGAGTGAAGGTGTGTGCGAGTGTGAAGTGTGCAAGTGCAATTATATTAATACAAAGAGACTGAAGACAGTGTTGCAGTAATCCCTTACTAGATCTGCCACAAGCAGTTGTATTGACAGATTGGAGGTGTCACAGATATCCCTTATCGAATCTAATGTAAGTTGTGTTGTTTCCTGAGCTTATCTTGGAACTGATCTCATGCATTTGTAGATGCAATCTTCTTCAATTCATTTATTTCTATTGTAGTGAGCACTCCGACAATAAGTGGTTTTGTAATAAGGTAGTGAGACACCCTTTTGTAAACACCATATAACTAGTTATATTATCTTGAGAGTTAACCATCTTTGTGGTTTTTCCCATTTGGGTTTTTCACGTATAAAAATTTGGTGTCTATCTTGTGATTATGTCTTTCGTTTATCCTGCATTTGTTGATTCATGTTGATGAGATTAATTGCTAAGGTTAATACCAAAGGTAAGTTTTTATTACTTTAGGAATACTAATTCACCCCCCTTTCAGTATTATAGACCATTCAACCATTCAACAACTAGCATTAGAGCCTAGTCCCTTGTTTGCTAGCTTAACCACTTGAGGGAGATCCTTGTTGATTGAACCATGGTACTGATGAAGGTGATCGGAGACTATCATCTGGGTGAAGAAGTGAAGACAACCCTTGAAGATCTGGAAAGTGTGGAATCAGAGAATGATGAATTGAAAGAAAACATCGGAGAAGCAAATGAATGTGTAATGAAATTGCGAGAACAGATTCAAAAGTTCAAGTTGAGACATAAATAAGTTAATAATTAGTTAAAGAGGGTGAATGCAACTGTTAAAGATCTGACTTTGAAAATTGAAGAAAAGAACAAAGTGGAAGAAACTTTGAAAGATTCAATCAAGCTAAAGATTGAAGAATATGAGAAGCTGAAACAAGTAAAGAAGTTGAAGGCAGAAACTAAAGCCCTTAAAAATAGAAAATTGTTGGATGACTTGATTAACATGAAGAAACCTCACGAAGACAAGACTGGACTAGGATTTCAAACTGATCAATGCTCAAATTAGAAAGACAAAGACAATTGTAAGAAAGTCAAGGTTGAAGTAGAGAGGAAACTCGAAGATCTACTACAAATAGATCATTAGTTCATCAACCAAATTCACAAAGGTACCCATCATTTCATGGTTATTGTTTTAAATGCAATGAATTTGGTCATAAGGCTTAAGAATGTAGAAGCATGAAAGAATAGAACACTCAGTGTTTCAATTGCAAGAAGTTTGGTCATTGTCATGCCCAAACTTTTGGGCACAAACGGAATAATTTTTTTTTTTTTTTAAATACTTAACTTAGAACGACTTACTTAATTAAAGTAATGCAAATCTAGTTTGATCTTAACTATGTTTCAAATAAATCAAGCAACTAAATTAATGAGGCAATAAATGATCTAAGTTATAAGCGAGCTAATATTTCCCCAAAATAGTGATCATTAATCTTCTATTAAATAATTAAACTCTCTAGAAATTAATCTCAAACTAAATGTATAATTCCTAAAATTATTTGTCCAATATTCTCTTATAGTCCTTTAATTACCTAGGGTCTAAATAAGTTGACTAGGTTATTAATTTTGACAACCCTATTAAATAAAATCTCCATAATTTTAAAATGCCTTAAATATAAATTTTAGAAAGGGACCAACTTGACCCTACTTACCCTATCTTATTTCCCTTAGGGTTTAGCCTCCAAAGAGTATAAAAACCCCTTTTTATTTTATTTAAAAATGCTTCTACATTCATTAAAAGGAGCATTACTTAGTTTTGCAACTACTAATTTGATTTCAAGTAAATATAGAAGTTAATTTACTTTTATATATATATATATGCCCACAAATATATCCTAAGAGGAAGGGGGGAATGTTTGCCTCATTTTATTAATTTAATATACTTTAAAAAAAAAAAAAGATTCTACAAGGTCACATGTTGACCTCAAACCCCTTTCTACATACTCCACACACATCCATCTCTTATGTTAAAATCTAAGTGTGCTTGCCCTAACCCGAAACTAGGGTTAGGGAAAATATGTTAACTTCTATTATCTTTTGTTTTTGAGTGCTGTGTGTGTGTGTAACTTCTTTTATTTTTATTTTTTTTTGTGTGTGTGTGCAGGTGTGAACGCGGCCGAAGGAGGGAGCGGGGCCCATTTTTTGGTTCACGGCGACACGCAGGGCTGAACCGGACTATTTCATGGCGGAGGAAGGAGGCCCGACGGGGGTTTACCTTTGCTCACGGGGGAAGATGGAGGCGGTGCGGGAGTGCCACAGGCTGCGGACAGCGCCACCGACCGTCTGCGGCACCCGCAGGCTGCGGACAGCGCCGCCCACAGTCTGCGGCTCCCGCAGTCTGTGGACGTCGCCGCCCACAGCTGTGGGTTCCGCAGCTTGTAGACGGCGCCGCCCACAGCTGCAGGCTCCCGCAGACTGTGGGCACCGCCGCCCAAGGCTGCGGCCCCCCCTACATGCCAACCCAATTTTATTTTTTTAAAACCCCTCTTTTTATGGTAGATTAACATGCGAAATACTTTTGTTTTCAAATTTTATTTCCATGGTAATAGGAATACATTTCTTTTCTTTTGGAAAATAAATACAACAATGACTCTTTTTTTTTTCTTTACAAACTTCGATATAAAATACATTTGTCATTTAAACTTTTCTGCAACATAAAACAACAACAACATTCTTTATTCCTTCCTTTCCCATCCCAAGCAACCTGCAATAAAAGCACAACTTGACCATGGAGAGCTCACCTCCCAGCCTAGGCTTACTAGAAGCCACCCCCGAGCTTGGAGAACCAAGCACTAGACGGGTTACAAACAAGCAAACAACACAACAATTATGGCAAACACTCAACATACATCTTCCCATCCCAAGCTACACTTTCACCACATTTTGTGATGATCATTCCACGGGTGGAAGTGGACCAAGTACCATTGGGGAGATTGCAAGCCAAAAATTACAACTCGAGCCACCTCATGGTAATACAAAGTACCACAAGATACATCTCCATACCTTATGCCCCCCAAAGGCTCAAAGGCCATATTTTCTCCCCTTATGACCCCCAAATGCATACACAAGGCTATGCAGCAAGGGTCACAAAGGACACCCTTGAGATCACTCTCCATAAGGAGAGTCTCTCACCCAAGGCTGTCATACTCCTTCCACCCCAAGACCATCCTACTCCCCCAAGAGTAGGAGATCTTGGACACTCCCAAAAAAAAACAAGAACACATAAACAAAACATAGAAATGAAAACTACTTTTTTTTTTTTCTACAACAATTTACATAAGCACATCTCTTTCAACAAGCATTTCTTTCCTTCAACAAAACAACATAAACAACATAAATAAGAGGAAATAAAACCAACCTTATCCTGCCAATAGGTATGCTAGATTTAGTTAGGGATGAGCTGCCCAAATCCACACAAACTTTTCTCCAATCCTTCCAAAAAATTCTATCCTACCACTAATTATCAAAACAATGCAAAATCTCCAACAATGGAGAGTGGGTGATTACTCACTAAGTCCCTAATCCTTGCCTAAGAAGGCCTCTCACACACTTCCCAACCCCTTGGGTGAGGTGAGAGTTCCCATTGGTTGCTCTTCCCAAACTCTTACACATTACTAAAACTAGAAAGGGAAAAGGTGAGAGAAGATGGGGAAGAGAGTTTGACATCAAAAGGGAAGGTTGTCTATCCTAGGAGGAACTTTCTAAGTTGAATTTTCGCTCACCTTGGAAAAACCACTTTTTGAGGTGACTAAACAGTCACATGGGAGTAGTCACATGTTTCAAAATACCCCTAACCCATAGGTATACCCTTTGGACCTTTGGAAAAGCCCTAAAACTGACCTTAGGAGTCCTTTTAACCCCTTAGAAACCCAACTGAAGTTTACCTACGGGTCAAACCTGAGTTGACCACTCCCAAGACTCCCTACCCAAGGCAAATTTGGGACCACACTCAGGTGTTTGAATGGCTTTGGTAGATGCAAAACTCCCTCCAAGAGACAAGTCAAAATCAATGACACTAATCAGCACATGTGTCAAGTGACACAATAAAATACAATATAAAAATCACACATGGAATTTGTCTCTTGTAGGATTACACATATACATAAACATTAATTTTAACACTCAAGCATCATACACTTCACAAATAAAATACATTACAAATGGGGTGTTGTCTCTCCAAATAGACAACCCCTGGCTCAACAAACGTACATTGGTCTAGGTTTGGTTCTCCATATAAATTCCATGGTCACATGGATAATTTTCTTGCGCATCTCAATTAACACATTAGTAATTCCAAATAATCACAATTATACATAATTAAATACATGGATTTCATTGCACATCAAACACTCATACATTTGGCAACAATAATTCAATATCTCATTCATTCAAATTCGATTCCACATAAGCAATTAACATAATTCTCAAAATTGAACCATTCATAAAATAAGCATCATTTTTCTATCATCAAAATGAAGTCCTGCAATTCCAATAATGACATTCACCATTTCAAAATAATTCTATTCTAGCAACATATATAGTTTCATAATCATCATGCATAAAATAAAGCATCAACATATGTCAGTGTGATCCAAATCATGGAAATCATATAGGTTCTAAATCCATAAAGCATAAAATAAAGCATCCATAATAGTCTCAATATGCAAATAACTGAAAATGTCAAACTGAGTCGGGGTAGGGCCTCACACCCTCCCCCTCTAGGCATGAACTTCCTCCTGGAGTTCATCAAAAAGGTGAGGGTACTGTGATCTCATATGTGCTGCTTCCTCCCATGATGCTGTGACCTCATCATAGCAATCCCACTGGACCCTAACCTGGTCCAGCTCTCAACCTCGAAGGCCCAGCGTCCGGCGTGCCAAAATGCGAATGGACTCCAAAGCTAACTGCCCGTCCGACTCCACCTGCAAGGCATCCCAATCTAGAATATGAGACTCATCATAGATATACTTCCTCAAAACTGAAACATGAAACACATCGTGGATGCATGACAGGCTAGGTGGCAATGCTAGACAGTAGGCAACTGGTCCTATCCTCTCAAGGATCTCGAATGGTCCTACAAATCGAGGTGCGAGCTTAGAACCCTTTCCATATCGGATTGGACTCTTATGTGGTCGCACTCTCAAGAAGACTCTGTCTCCAACCAAGTAGCTACGATCTATCCTCTTCGCATCTACATATTTCTTTTGTCTATCCTGTGCCTCTCTAAGATGCTGCCTAATCAAGTCCACCTACTGCTCCATATCTCGAACTATCTCAGGACCAATAGCAACTTTGTCCTCTATGCGGTCCCAACTCAATGGTGTCGTACAAGGTCTGCCATATAATGCCTGATAGGGTGGCATCCCCAAGGACGTGTGATGCCCATTGTTATAGGCAAACTCCACTAAGGGAAGGTACTCTTCCCATCTGGTCTGGTGATCCATGACATACATGCAAAGCATATCCTCTAACACCTGATTAACTCTCTCTGTCTGGCCATCCGTTTCTGGATGATAGGCTGTACTGAAATTGAGCTTGGTACCCATAGCTGCCTATAATGCCTTCCAAAAGGAAGATGTGAAGAGGGAATCCCTGTCGGAAATGATCTTACGTGGAACACCTATGCTACTGCTGGTGCTGTGAAGGTGGTACAAACTGGTGAAAAGTGGGCCACTTTGGTCAACTTGTCAACCGTCACCAAGATGACATCATGGCGATGAGATGACATAGGGAGACCAATGATGAAATCCATGGATATAGTATCCCACTTCCACTCTGGTATAGCATGAGATTGGAGCAACCCACCTGGATGGCGGTGCTCTGCCTTGACTCTCTGACACTCAAGGCATCGGGCTACCAACTCGGCAATAAGCTGTCGCATTCCTGGCCAATGGTATAATTCCCTCAAGTCTGCATGCATCTTCTTGACCCCGGGATGTGCTGCATAAGGAGCTCTATGAGCCTCTGTGATAATGAACTCCCGCAATCCCCCGGAAGAAGGTACATAGATGCGTCCTCTATGGCGTAATAATCCATCGGACTCTAAGGAATAATCCACATATTTCCCTTCTAAAGTTTCCTAAGATCGTATAGCCTGACAAACCTCTAAATACCATATGTCCTCTGGCAACTGCTGCATGATCTAATCTCTCAAATCCGTGTTCATAGATATGGTGTATACCTCATGACGTCTCCTACTCAAAGCATCTGCAACTACATTTTCTTTCCCTTTGATGTAGTGAATGTCAAAATTGTACTCGCACAAGAATTCCATCCATCTCCTCTGACATGCATTAAGATTCAGCTGAGTGAATATGTACTGGAGGCTCTGATGGTCTGAGTGCAACTCAAAATGATGACCCAAAAGGAAATGTCTCCATCTCACAAGTGCATGCACTACTGCTGCAAGCTCAAGGTCATGAGTAGGGTAATTAAGCTCGTGAGTCTTGAGTTTCCTAGACTCAAAAGCTATAGCTCTACCACCCTGCATAAGCACTGCTCCTAAACCCTCTAGGGAAGCATCTGTGCAAACCATGAAATCAGCTGAAGGATCTAGTACTACAAGGATAGGTGCGGTAGTAAGTGCCTTTTTAAGTTCCTGAAAGGCCTTCTCGCACTTCTCCGTCCACTCAAATTTCTTCCCTTTGCGCTGAAGAGAAGTAATAGGATGAGCAACTCTAGAGAAACCCTCAACAAAATGTCAGTAATAACCTGCTAAGCCCATGAAGCTCCTGACCTCTGTCACACTGGTAGGTGCTGGCCAATCCATAATGGCTCTGATCTTTGATGGGTCTACTGAGATCCCATCACCGGATATAACATGACCAAGGTACCTGACCTTTGTTCTAAAGAAAGCACACTTCGACAAACTACCATACAACTGATTATCCCTCAAACACTGCAAAACCTGTCTCAAGTGCTCCTCATGCTCCTCCTCATTTCGTGAATATATCAATATGTCATCGAGAAATACAATCACAAAACGGTCAAGGAATGTGCGGAATACTCCATTCATGACTCATGAAAACTGCTGGGGCATTCGTAAGACCAAATGGGACCACGGTGAACTCATAGTGGCCATATCTAGTGCAAAATGTGGTCTTGTGGATATCACTATCCACTATCCTCAACTGATGGTACCCTGACTTTAAATCAATCTTGGAAAATACTTTGGCACCCTGAAGTTGGTCAAATAAATCATCGATCCTGGGCAATGGATATCGGTTCTTGATAGTTACTTTGTTCAACTGACGGTAATCCATGCACAATCAGAGAGATCCATCCTTCTTCTTCACGAAGATGACTGGTGCACCCCAAGGGGATACACTAGGGCGAATGTGGCCCTTCTCTAGGAGTTCCTCAAGCTGCATCTTGAGCTCATTAAGCTCATTTGTGGTCATTCTATATGGTGCTCGTGAAATTGGTTTGGCTCCTAGAACAAGGTCTATATGAAAATCAATCTCTCTATGGGGCAGCATACCGGGTAACTCTGAAGGAAATACATCTGAAAATCCCTTAAGGATAGGATGGTCATCAATAGATGGTTCCTTTTCCTCTTCTTCTTCTCTATCACTAATGGTGATGACAAATAACTGACATCCCTTTTGCATGCTCCTCTTAAGCTGCATGGCGGAGATCATATGAAGAGACACGGGTCTCTGAATTCCAGTGATCACTATGGGAGAACCATGATCATCCTCACACTCGATCCTTTTTAGGCGGCAATCCATCTTGGCTCTATGGGCATAAAGCCAATCCATGCCAAGTACAATGCTATAAGATCCGAGTGGTGTAACTCTAAGGTCTACTAAGGTGGTGGTATTACCAATCTGAAGCTGACAACCCTTAACCTTTGATTCCACTGACACTCTAGCCCCTGAAGCTAATTTCACTTCCCAACTAGCCTCTTGTCTAATTGCCACTAGCCCGCAACGCTCCACAACCAATGGAGATATAAAAGAATCAGTAGCTCCTGAATCAAACAATATAGATACACTGCTACCTCTGACCATACCTGCTACCTCAATAACTGTGGCCTGATGCTCTGCCTGGCGGTTGTCAACCGCTGCGAGGACCCTATGGGACTTGCCCATATCCCCAACTATCGACTCTGATGCTGCCATCCTCTGATTTCCTGCCATCTGACCCTGAGGACACTCTCTCGCCATGTGTCTCATGGCTCCACATGTGAAGCAAGCACCACGTGCCTTAAACTGCACTCCCTGTGGTCTGGAAAAAGACTGTCCCCCTATCCTGCTAGAACCACTATATCCACCTCTAGAGGACTGTTGAGTCCTCGTGGGAGGTGTGTAAGGAGCCTGAGACCTCTGATCTCACCTCTATCCCTGTGACTGCCACTGCTTGGGCTTCGCGCCCTGCTAACTCTGCGGAGGCCTTTGCCTCTGGTTTTGCTGTGATTGCTACAGAGGAGGGGGTTTGGAGAACCCCGATGAGTGTCTGTTGTTACCTTTCCAATGGGGTTTCTGAAACCCATAAGTCTGTGGTGTAGGGTTACGGTTCTGGAACCGATCCTTCGAGTCCTATGGTCTGACCTGAATCTCCTCGGCTATCAAATCCTTCTCCACGGCAACCCGAAGGCTCCCTGGGGCGGCCATTCTCACTGGTCCTGCTATGCCAGAGTTCAATCCTCTGATAAATCAGTTGACGAGAAGCTTCTCATCTTTTAGGTAGTCTACATAAGGTAAGAGTTCAAAGAACTTGTTTTCATACTGGGTCACTGAAAGACCCTTCTGTGGGAGGTCATGAAACTCATCCACCCTACGCTGTCTGAAATGCTCTGATAAGTACCTCTCCCTGAATCTCTTTGTGAAAATCTCCCAAGTGAGGGTTTCTATCTCTAAGCCACACTTATACTCTTCCTGTCTCCACCATGTGGAGGCTGTTCCTCGCAATAGGTGAACCGCTGCACGTGCTTTTAGATTGCTCTCATAAGAGCGCAATGCAAACCACCTATATAGGCTTAAAAGCCATGCCTCTACTTCTACCCTATCGGTAGATCCCCCAAAAGATGGTGGCTGAAGATGCATAACCTCTCTGATTAGATCCCCTAGATCCCGACGTGCCCTCTCAATATACACTAGTGCTACGACTGGAGGTGGTGCTGGTAGGTGAACGGACTCGGGCTCATGCCCAGCCTGACTCTCTATGGGATTAGGAGGTGGACTCCTACTCCGTTCCCATTCTACTATTCTATGGCTTCCTGAGTTCTGGTTCTCAACATTATGATCTACTGCCGGAAGCCTATCCTGAACTATGCCAATCAGGTTCTGTAGAGCTACCAAGATGTCTCGGTTTGGGTCAACTGATCGTTCGGGAGGAGCTTTTGGGTTCACTTCCTGAACCGATTCCTCTCTAATGACCTCTTCGCGTGCCATGCGTTCACGCCTAGGGCCTCTACCACGTTTGTGAGCTTGTCGCGTAGTTGGAGGCATCCTTTTTAAGAAAAATAAAATAAAATGAAATAAATAACTATCTTAGGAGAAATATTTTAGCTAATTTAAAATAAATATAATAAAAATAAATACAATTTAATTAATTAAATAATTATAGCGAAACGTAATGGAGTAAGGTTCTTAGTGTTGGTAACCTTGCTCTGATACCAAAATGTCATGCCCAAACTTTTGGGCACAAACGGAATAATTTTTTTTTTTTTTAAATACTTAACTTAGAATGACTTACTTAATTAAAGTAATGCAAATCTAGTTTGGTCTTAACTATGTTTCAAATAAATCAAGCAACTAAATTAATGAGGCAATAAATGATCTAAGTTATAAGCGAGCTAATATTTCCCCAAAATAGTGATCATTAATCTTCTATTAAATAATTAAACTCTCTAGCAATTAATCTCAAACTAAATGTATAATTCCTGAAATTATTTGTCCAATATTCTCTTATAGTCCTTTAATTACCTAGGGTCTAAATAAGTTGACTAGGTTATTAATTTTGACAACCCTATTAAATAAAATCTCCATAATTTTAACATGCCTTAAAATATAAATTTTAGAAAGGGACCAACTTGACCCTACTTACCCTATCTTATTTCCCTTAGGGTTCAGCCTCCCAAGAGTATAAAAACCCCTTTTTTTTAAATTTAAAAATGCTTCTACATTCATTAAAAGGAGCATTACTTAGTTTTGCAACTACTAATTTGATTTCAAGTAAATATAGAAGTTAATTTACTTTTATATATATATATATATATATGCCCACAAATATATCCTAAGAGGAAGGGGGGAATGTTTGCCTCATTTTATTAATTTAATATACTTTAAAAAAAAAAAAAAGATTCTACAAGGTCACATGTTGACCTCAAACCCCTTTCTACATACTCCACACACATCCATCTCTTATGTTAAAATCTAAGTGTGCTTGCCCTAACCCGAAACTAGGGTTAGGGAAAATATGTTAACTTCTATTATCTTTTGTTTTTGAGTGCTGTGTGTGTGTGTAACTTCTTTTATTTTTATTTTTTTTTGTGTGTGTGTGCAGGTGTGAACGCGGCCGAAGGAGGGAGCGGGGCCCATTTTTTGGTTCACGGCGACACGCAGGGCTGAACCGGACTATTTCATGGCGGAGGAAGGAGGCCCGACGGGGGTTTACCTTTGCTCACGGGGGAAGATGGAGGCGGTGCGGGAGTGCCACAGGCTGCGGACAGCGCCACCGACCGTCTGCGGCACCCGCAGGCTGCGGACAGCGCCGCCCACAGTCTGCGGCTCCCGCAGTCTGTGGACGTCGCCGCCCACAGCTGTGGGTTCCGCAGCTTGTAGACGGCGCCGCCCACAGCTGCAGGCTCCCGCAGACTGTGGGCACCGCCGCCCAAGGCTGCGGCCCCCCCTACATGCCAACCCAATTTTATTTTTTTAAAACCCCTCTTTTTATGGTAGATTAACATGCGAAATACTTTTGTTTTCAAATTTTATTTCTCTATTTTTATATTTATATTTATATATATATATATATATATATATATATATATATATATATATAAATATATATAATATAAAGGTAAGAAGTATATATAGTTTTATTTTGAAATGGGCAGATTTTCACATATAAAGAATGACTGATATATATATATATATATATATATATATATATATATATATATATTGAATGACTTATTTAACAAGATGATTAATTTTCTCTTTTTTTTTGTATTATTTAAACTGTAAATACATCACTGTTTTTTTTTTATAAACAGATTTTCAAAATAATGAATAAAATATATATATATATATATATTTGTGTATTACCATTTATAACTCATTTGGGCCAGCTTGGGAGATTATTATTCTTGTGCATCTTTTAAATGCATGCAAAGAATTTTCTAATACTTATTGTAGATTGAATAATGAGGAAAATATATTCTTTTATTTTCTAAATACGGTTGAAGTAACATATGTTGATATTCTATTTTTTTTGTTTGTTTAAGATCTAACAATCTGCAACTAATATCTACAATGCATAGCAACTTAAAATATATCCATTCTTCTTGTAATCAAATTAAATCTAAGAACTAAATGCTAATCTTTCCTTTTGATTCAATAAGCTACTATCTTACGATTTGTTTTCTGCATTAAATGGAAAAAAATAATGACAGTTTTCTTTTATTTGCAGCAGCATTAATATAGCTAAATGAACATGAAGAAACAGAAATAAATTTTCATTTGCCAAATAAACATAAATGCAACAACATCATTTTTTTTTGAAGATTTAAATACAAACTAATTCATTTCCTCTTCCTTTTGCAAAACTAACCAAGTAGGAAAAATATATATATTTCTTTAGCAAATGTAAATACAAAGTATATATGAATACAAATGGTTTTGAAAATAAAACAACAATATTTTCCTTTCCATGGTAATAGGAATACATTTCTTTTCTTTTGGAAATAAATACAACAATGGCTCTTTTTTTTTTCTTTACAAACTTCGATATAAAATACATTTGTCATTTAAACTTTTCTGCAACATAAAACAACAACAACATTCTTTATTCCTTCCTTTCCCATCCCAAGCAACCTACAATAAAGCACAACTTGACCATGGAGAGCTCACCTCCCAGCCTAGGCTTACTAGAAGCCACCCCCGAGCTTGGAGAACCAAGCACTAGACGGGTTACAAACAAGCAAACAACACAACAATTATGGCAAACACTCAACATACATCTTCCCATCCCAAGCTACACTTTCACCACATTTTGTGATAATCATTCCACGGGTGGAAGTGGACCAAGTACCATTGGGGAGATTGCAAGCCAAAAATTACAACTCGAGCCACCTCATGGCAATACAAAGTACCACAAGATACATCTCCATACCTTATGCCCCCCAAAGGCTCAAAGGCCATATTTTCTCCCCTTATGACCCCCAAATGCATACACAAGGCTATGCAGCAAGGGTCACAAAGGACACCCTTGAGATCACTCTCCATAAGGAGAGCCTCTCACCTAAGGCTGTCATACTCCTTCCACCCCAAGACCATCCTACTCCCCCAAGAGTAGGAGATCTTGGACACTCCCAAAAAAAAAACAAGAACACATAAACAAAACATAGAAATGAAAACTACTTTTTTTTTTTTCTACAACAATTTACATAAACACATCTCTTTCAACAAGCATTTCTTTCCTTCAACAAAACAACATAAACAACATAAATAAGAGGAAATAAAACCAACCTTATCCTGCCAATAGGTATGCTAGATTTAGTTGGGGATGAGCTGCCCAAATCCACACAAACTTTTTTCCAATCCTTCCAAAAAATTCTATCCTACCACTAATTTTCAAAACAATGCAAAATCTCCAACAATGGAGAGTGGGTGATTACTCACTAAGTCCCTAATCCTTGCCTAAGAAGGCCTCTCACACACTTCCCAACCCTTTGGGTGAGGTGAGAGTTCCCATTGGTTTCTCTTCCCAAACTCTTACACTTTACTAAAACTGGAAAGGGAAAAGGTGAGAGAAGATGGGGAAGAGAGTTTGACATCAAAAGGGAAGGTTGTCTATCCTAGGAGGAACTTTCTAAGTTGAATTTTCGCTCATCTTGGAAAAACCACTTTTTGAGGTGACTAAACAGTCACATGGGAGTAGTCACATGTTTCAAAATACCCCTAACCCATAGGTATACCCTTTGGACCTTTGGAAAAGCCCTAAAACTGACCCTAGGAGTCCTTTTAACCCCTTAGAAACCCAACTGAAGTTTACCTACGGGTCAAACCTGAGTTGACCACTCCCAAGACTCCCTACCCAAGGCAAATTTGGGACCACACTCAGGTGTTTGAATGGCTTTGGTAGATGCAAAACTCCCTCCAAGAGACAAGTCAAAATCAATGACACTAATCAGCACATGTGTCAAGTGACACAATAAAATACAATATAAAAATCACACATGGAATTTGTCTCTTGTAGGATTACACATATACATAAAAATTAATTTTAACACTCAAGCATCATACACTTCACAAATAAAATACATTACAAACGGGGTGTTGTCTCTCCAAATAGACAACCCCTGGCTCAACAAACGTACATTGGTCTAGGTTTGGTTCTCCATATAAATTCCATGGTCACATGGATAATTTTCCTGTGCATCTCAATTAACACATTAGTAATTCCAAATAATCACAATTATACATAATTAAATACATGGATTTCATTGCACATCAAACACTCATACATTTGGCAACCATAATTCATTATCTCATTCATTCAAATTCGATTCCACATAAGCAATTAACATAATTCTCAAAATTGAACCTTTCATAAAATAAGCATCATTTTTCTATCATCAAAATGAAGTTCTGCAATTCCAATAATGACATTCACCATTTCAAAATAATTCTATTCTAGCAACATATATAGTTTCATAATCATCATGCATAAAATAAAGCATCAACATATGTCAATGTGATCCAAATCATGGAAATCATATAGGTTCTAAATCCATAAAGCATAAAATAAAGCATCCATAATAGTCTCAATATGCAAATAACTGAAAATGTCAAACTGAGTCGGGGTAGGGCCTCACAGTCATAAAGCAAGTTATTGTAGAATCATGTTGAGTTAGAGTTATTATCCGGTTGGAATAAATGGGATGAATAGTCATATATACAACAGTTATGGCCATAAAGCTAATTAGTGCAGATCTAGAACACACTCAGTGAATTTAGTGTAGAGGAACATCAAATGTCATAAGTGCAATCAATTTGGACATTATGCTAGTAAGCACAGAAAAGTGGTTATTGTGGAGAAGTTTATGGAGAAAAATGTTGTCAAGACTTCTATGTCTAAGAAAAAGGAAGTCGTGGTATGGAGAAAGAAAAAGGTAAATATTGTAAGAAAATCTGATGTACTAGAATCTGGTGCAAACACCTCTTCCTCTAGTAACTGAGCTTATTGTTTTGGCTCAGGGGGAGTTCTCAAGGAAAATCATTTGATCCCCCTCTCTAAAGTAGTTCATGTTGTGGTTTTGGCATGATTGTGATTTGGTGAAAATATTGGCGTCATCGACAAGACACTCTTTTTGACGGGTAAACCCTAGGAGTATTTAACAAGATAAATATAGAACTTTGAGATCATTTTCTACATTATATGAAGAAGCAAAAAAGTAATTAAAGAGGAACAACATTGCAATAGTTCACATCATGGAGTCTAAGCATGATCATCAGAAGGTCAAGCAATGTAGAATTTCAAATTTTGAAAAAGGTGTAATTGGATGAATTTGATCATGAAAAGATTAGGAAAATGAAAAGAATTTTGAATGATGCAGAATTACAAAAGGTTAAATAGTTAGGGCAGAAAGGATTGTATCTATGGAGAAAATTTTCCTAGTTTGATAATGAAGAATTGATCAAGCTTATCCCGAGTTGAGCGTAGAATGATTGCATCATGTTGAACAAACCCTATCACTAAAGACACCATTTTAGTAATTATTGGGCTATGCGACAAAGGAACTATTGAAAAGGGGAAAATGTATTAGAAGGTCAAATGATCAAAACATAATGAAAAAAACCTAAAAATGCTAAAAACATCAAAGAATAACCATTTTACCTTGCTATTTTACCTTCTCCTTTGGATTAAGCTTGATGAAGTGAAGGCGCCCCTTGATGATGCTCCACTTGATGTGCTCCTTTGATTGCTTGATGTGGATTGCTCTCCTTGTGCTCAACAAGATAGGTGGATTGATATTTGGATTGGATTTGAGTGATAGATAGGAGGATTTGAAATGAAGAAGATGCGAGGAGAATAGAGTAGCATGACAATGCATGAGAAGTGGATCTTTTGTGAGGATAATAAGCTCCAATTTATAGATTGGAGGAGGCCAATGGAGGGCCAAGATTGATTTGATTATGAATGGTTGAGATTGATTTGAGATAGAAGGCATGGATCAAGGGTGCCTTGGGAAAATAAACAGGAATATAAAATTTCTTTGGAAAAAGGGGGGAGAAATTTGAATTTCAAACTTGAGGAATTAAAAATTCCAAAATAAGGATGCATTGAGAGATTCAAAAAGAATTGAATTTCTTTGAGAAGCTCAATGTTGATGTGACATGAGTGGGAATTAAAAATAGGAGAATAATGATAAGCATGATTATGAGAGATTCAATAAGGATTAATTAGGTTGAGTGGGATTAGGAAAATAAATTTGTAGGAATCACATGACTAGGTTAATTAATTAGAATTAATTAACTAAGTGGGTTTAGAGGAAATGATTATTGAGAGGACTTTAGAAGAATATAGGAATAATTAATCTATTTGATAAATTAATTAGACAATAGTGTCAGGATTAATTAAATTAGATTTAATTGATTCTGAGAGGAATAAGGATAACACAATTAAATTGAATAATTATGTTGATAGGCTTAAATTAATTAAATATTAATTTAATTAATTTTAGGTGTCTACAACTATTCTGGTAAAGAAGACTGTGAAGAACAAGGAAGTTGAAACTCTAACTTACATGAGATCAAAGAGTGTTATTGATTGACACAATTGTTGATCCCATGGTAAGGTATGTTGCGTATGGAATCTCTTACAAAATTTACTTCAAAAATAGGGAAGGTTCTACCTCAGCTATTGTTGTATTTGTTGCACACAAGCTTGTTATGGAAGATGCAGTTTATGATTTGTATGAATTATTGAGGGGCCAGTTGTTAGAGAATATTAACATGACAAAGAATGAAGGATACCCCTTCTAGTTTGGTTATTTTCTTATATGCTTAACAATGTATTTCTTGAGATCTTTGTCGTTGAAGGAAAATGTGTTGTGGAAGTCGCAAGTTTTGATTACAAAACAAATTTATCAATATCTGAGGTGTTTGGCAAAGAAAGATGAAGCATGTGAAAGTTATTTTAAGACATTTCAGGAGGTTTAGTGTATTGATCCGGTACCCCCTATTACCGGTTCTGCTAAAGAATTTCACGCCTCTGGAAAGAGAAAGCTAAAGAATACAATGTCTACTAGTTCTCTAGAACCTAAGAAGAAGAAGAGAGATTGAAAAGAGAAAGATATTATTGAAATTGATGATCTGGAATCTCCTATGGCTGAAGAGAAGTTGGTTGTTGTAGAGCAAGGAGAAAACGATTTAGGGACAAAATGTGGATAAGCCTTATAGATCTAAAAATTTGTTGAAAATCCTTGAGGATGAAGGTGGCATAAAGAAAATTGGAGAGATGTGGCTTGATTCTATTGAGCATGACAAGATTGAAAGAGTTCTAGTGAATCATATGCTCCAGAATAATATTACAGTTGAAGATATTGGTGATGCTCTTCCGGAAGCATTATCTGAACAAATTGGAGAACATTTGTTGTCTCCACCAGAAGAAGTTGTTAAAGTGGATGATGTACAAAATATGTTGAAGAAAATATGCTACGATGCTCAGAGAATATTGATTGATTATATATGTGAGATGGACTGTATTGATAGTTCTAGTAGAGTATACATGTATTGTCTCCAATGGCTGACTACTATGGAAAATTTCAAGGTGAAAATTGAATCTGAATTAAACTCTATTGGGAAAACATTGGATTTTTTGAGTGAAAAAGGTGGTTGTTAGAGGAAAAAGGTAGATTATTTGCAGACTTAGTTGTTATCACTTCAGAGGCAGAAAGAAGACATTGTGAATATCTTTTGGAAGGTAAAAGAAATTGTTGAAGCTAAATTGGAACATTTCTCAGGACTTCTTAAAGATGCATAAGAATATGATCTGAATCTGTCCATTCCAGACAACTCATCTCATGCCATTGATCTGTAAGTTGAAACCAAAATCTTATTAGTGAGTATCAAACTGACAGTGAATTCATGGAAGGTTCTTCCGGAACTCAAAGAGAAATAAAAGCGGATTTTTCAAAAGAAGAGCAATTAAGAATTCTTTTTGTTGATACTCATTTTTTTGATACCCTTTGTCCGTGATGTCAAAGGGAGGGAGAGATAAATGGAGAAATAGATAACATAAAGAGATATGAGTGATATGAGTAAGGGGGAGATATATTGAGTACATGTGAACAAGTTTTTTATTTTTTGAGATGTTTTTCCATCAATGACAAAGGGGGAGACTATTACACTTATGTGAATATTGTCATTGATGTCAAACACTATGATCCATTTGGGACCAAATGTAGCTTGTTGAGCAACAATGGAAGATAGGTATGTATGTGATGTTGAGTAGTAGTGGAAGATAGGTATGTATGTGATATTGAGTAGCGAGGTATGTATGGATTATAGGAATAATTTTTGGAAGATCCTTTTCTCTAGAATCTAGTGTTTTGCTAGCCATGGTTGAATTTTTTTCTTTTGTATCAAGTGTTGGTATTAGTTTCAACAGTTGAATTGCTATCTAGATGTGTGTATTCCAATATGATCTATGAATTCTATGCTCTGGAATCTATGGCATTCGTATCTTGAAGATGGAAGTCGATATGCTTGGAGTTTGTGTCTATGGGTCCAACATACCCTTGTTTTGCTCCAGTAATTGAAGTGTGTGTTCCAATAATTAAAAAGGAAGCGTGTAAAATATTATTGAAGACCAACATGGTTATCTATTTGATCAAGGCATGTTCTAGTAGCGTGTTGATCCGAGCGATGCATTATTGTGTAAACCTTTTATGGTTGGTCGGCATATTGTCCTGTTACCAATGATATATATGTATGTATGTATATACATACATAAATATATATATATATACACATATATATACATACATATATATATACATATACAGACATATATGTATGTATATACATACATACATATATGTATATATATAATATACATACATATATATAATATACATAGATATATGTATGTATATATATACATATATATGTATACACACACACACACACACATATATGTATATATATGTCTATATATACATATTTATATATGTGTGTGTGTATATAGGTATACACACACACATATACACACACACACGTATATCTATATATTTATATATATGTGTGTGTGTGTGTATATATATGCATGCATACATATATACATACACACATTCCATCACACACTGCTGCATGCTACCACACATCTATCTCTCTTTGCTTTTGCTTCTCATATCATTGTTCTCTTACATATACATACATATACATATACATACATACATGTATATATATATATATACATATATATGTATATATGTATATACATATATATGTATATATATATATATACATATATATGTATATATATATATATATATACATACATATATATATATATATATGTATGTATGTATATGTATATGTATGTATATGTAAGAGAACAATGATATGAGAAGCAAAAGCAAAGAGAGATAGATGTGTGGTAGCATGTAGCAGTGTGTGATGGAATGTGTGTGTGTAAGAGCGAAGGTGTGTGCGAGTGTGAAGTGTGCGAGTGTAGTTATATTAATGCAGAGAGATTGAAGACAATGTTGCAGTAATCCCCTACCATATATTTCACAAGCAGTTGTATTGATAGGTTGGAGAAGGTGTCACAAAGATCCCTTACCGGATCTGTTGTAAGGAGTTGTATTGTTACCTGAGCTTATCTTGCAACTGATCTCATGCATTTATAGATGCAATCTTCTTCATTTTGTTTATTTTTATTGTAGTGAGCACTCCAACAGTAAGTCGGGTTGTAATCAGGTAGTGAGCCACCATTTTGTAAACACCATATAACTAGTTATATTATCTTGAGAGTTAACCCTTTTCGTGGTTTTCCCCATTTGAATTTTCCACGTATAAAAATCTGGTGTCTATCTTGTGATTATGTCTTTCATTTATTTTGCATTTGTTGATTCATGTTGATGAGATTAATTGCTAAGGTTAATATCAAAGGAAAGTTTTTATTACTATAGGAATACTCATTCACCCCCCCTCTCAGTATTCTGGACCATTCAACCATTCAACACTATTTTTATTATGGTTGTCCTAGGTTTGTTAGGATTACCCTATGTTCATTTCAAAGAATGATCATAAACTATGTTGTTCATGTTGCTTATGTAGGTATTCATTTATATGTGGGCAGTGCTCTACACAAGCTTGGAGTAGGATGTGAGGATATGAGAGGAACATGTATTAGTTGTGTATCTAGAATAGTTTGATAGTAGGATGCATTGATACATATTTGTACATGATGACATTGATGTAGTTGTATTGATAATATATGATGTATTCGTACATGAGGACAATGATGTTGTATGTGCTCCGGGTGATGTAGATAGTTGTACATGAGTACATTGATATAGTTATGTTCATGGATGTTAAATAAATGTGTAATGGTAATATGTTGTATGTATGTGTAATGGTAATGTGTGTATGTGTAATGGTAATATTTGTACCTAGTTGCCCTACATTCATTAGGGCAATCCTAGGTTCATTATGGCTTAATATGGGCTTGTTAGTCTATATTTATCATTTTCATCCACATTATCATTTCCTATAAGCTTAATATAGGTTGTCCTAGGTTCGAGCACTTAAGAGACAATGTCACTATAATATGGTTTAGAACATTTGAGCTAGTTTTGAAGAAAAATAGGAGTATGCCTCGCATAAAACCACCTACTTGTAATTGATCATGCTGATAGTTCGTGATCATGATGAACAAAACAAAAATTAGGCTACCTTGCAAGTTTGCATTGCATGCATCTAACAATTTTTGCATCGAAAGAAAAATTGCTTCCCTACAAATATGGTTTTGATTTTTCAAAATCTGAGATAGGTTTTTGTAGAGGATCCTCACATGACCCCTTAGGTTCAAACGGAACACTTGTATGTGCCCCAATTTACAAGATATATGTTATCAAAGTTTGATAATTTTTTGAACTTAGGGAACCTAAGAAACAACGTCGCTATGACATGGCCCTAAACGTTCGAGTGAGTTTTGAAGAAAAATAGGAGCATGCCTAGCATAAAACCAGCTAACTAGACTTGCTCACACCGACAATTCATGACCACGAAGAACAAAATAAAAATTAGGCTACATTGCAAGTTTGCATTGCATGCATCTAACAATTTTTGAATCGACAGAAAAATTATTGCCCTACGAATATGGTTTTGAGTCTTTAAAATTTGAGATAGGTTATTGTAGAGGGTCATCAAGTGACCTTGTAGGTTCAAAAAGATCATTTGTATGTGTTGTGGATTATGAGATATAGGTTGTCAAAGTTTAATTTTTATTGAACTTAGGTCGCTTAAGAGACAACGCCACTATGGCATGGCCCTGAACATTTGTGCGAGTTCAAAAGAGAAATAGGAGCATGCCTAGCATAAAACCACTTACTTGGACTTACTCATGTTGATGCTTCATGACCATGACAAGTATAATTAAAATTAGGCTACCTTGCAAGTTTGTATTTCATGCATCTGACAATTTTTGCATCAATAGAAAAATTGTTGCCCTACGAATATGGTTTAGAGTCTTCAAAATCTAAGACAAGTTATTGTAGAGGGTCCTCACATGACCTCATAGGTTCAAAAAGATCACTTGTCTATGGTGCATATTCTATGATATAGTTCATCAAAGTTTTACTATTTTTTTAACTTAGGGAACTTAAGATATAGTGATGTAGGAGCATCCTCGGTTCATAGCAATCTTGCATCAACCAAAAATATTTCCTTTCTTTTTTTCTTTTTGTTTGCAGTTTCAACATTTCTTTCTTTGTGTCCTGGATTTGGCTCACCAGAACCTGTGGATTTGGATTTTTCTTGAAGACCTAATCATCTTCCTTATTTCCAAACTGTGGAGCATTTGGATCATTTTCCGACAAGTTATCGCTACCGGTTTCTAAGACAGTTTTTTGTTACCGATCGCCTAGACCTATTTGCATTGGTGATCTATCGGATCCCTTCCATAGTTTTCGGAGCTCTGAGAATTGATTTTGATGTTCCTTGGTGTGTGGCCAACCTTTTCTCATGATCTACACTTCATCCTTTGGATTTTTCAGAGGAATTTCTTTGGTAGAGGCCGACCTTCTTGGTTTTGCATGTTAGGTCTTGTTCTTTAGGTTTTGATCCCTTTTTGGGCCGACTGGATCCCCTTGGATCATATAAATCATTTTAGTAAAGAATTAGAATGTAATCAAGAAGTTAGACTGAGCATAGAAGATAGATCTTAAGATTTGAGGTCCCAGTTATGACCTGTTCTATATTTTGAGCATGTTTTAGTAGGCCTGTGAGCCAGTTTTTGTAACCCGGTTGTTACCGGTTGGTTGTAATCAGTTTTCATGATATAATTCAATCTGTTCTACATTGTGTCCATTATGTCCCTATGTTTCCATTGTGTTTACTCTTGCTGACCAGTCCAGACTGATCTCTTTGAGGTCCCTCCTAGATGGTGACTATTTCAAGTGGTATCAGAGAAATGTTTCATCCTGAATGTTGTCTTCAAAATCTGATTCTCTTTAATCATCCTTAAAACAATATGATTGAACTTGGTGCAGAAGAGACATCAAAGATAAGGAAATTCTCAAGACAACATATGACAAGGTTTGATTGAACCTTCTACACTTCGGACTTACTCAGAGCCCAGGTGGGTATACCTTTGTGAATTGAATTCACACTTTCAAACATAAACCCACAACAAACCAGTCCAGAAAACCAGTGGATCTATTCACCTTGAAATTAACTAAAAATAAAGAACGGAAATTATACTTAAATTCAGCATTTTGATCAACAAAACATGCAATAAACAACTTCAATCAATACCAGTGCCTTATCCAAGGTCACAGAGTCATCTAAACTCAAATAAGACTCCTCAAACAAAATATCTTTATGCATCCCATTGGCTTGGTTTCTATTAATCCTTGTATATGCCTGACACCTACGAGAACTTATGCATTCCAAATTAAGCTATGATCATCAAAATTCAAAGTCTCTTCCAAAGAGTTTACTGGTATGGGTGATCCCCGCATCTTTAATTTCCCTCCTAAAGAAAAAAGCTAACGAACACTTCTACTAAAATTGCTTTGCAATTCCATTCAAACAGAACAACCCTGGATTATTCAGAATGAAAATAGTAAACAAATTGTAAACACACTTGAAGACAACACAAAGCTTCACTCAAAACTGATGGTATGTATATTTGATATTAAGTTCAAGAAATATTACAAGAAGTTTTTGAATATTCTCCATTAGACTTAGAAAAGCTCAGATAAATTTCTGCAGCATTTTCTTACAATTCTTTTGCGATCACTTTTCCTCTAGTCCTGGTATCCATTTATAACAACATGGATGCACAAAGCTTCGGACTTCTCGAGGAGAGTTTGTTACAATCATTTCTTTCAAAATAAAGAGGTTACAAGCTTTTCGCAAAAACAATTACAAGCTCTTTTCGGCCTCTGCAGTTTCTTCAACAGGTTGTTCAGTTGCAACCTCTTCTACCTTTTCAGGGGTGCTTTCCAACTGTTTCGGATCATGGGTGGCATATTTAGTTGTCCACTCATCATACACCTCTTCTATCGGCCATGAGAAATTAATCACTTTATCCTTGGTCTTAGTCAACCTTTTCCAAGAATTTCTCATTTTATTAACTTCTGAATTGAGAAAACCATAATGTGACTTAATTTTCTCTATTTCTTGTATTGTCACAACAAAGAAAGAAGCATCATCTAGATTAATAATTCCTTTAACTCTTGCTGACAATTTAGCTTCTATCTCCTTAAGCCACATTTGTTTGTCCTTTAATTGATCCGGGCTAGCAAAAACTCCTGAAAGCAACTCAAAAACTTGATCAGTGTACTCCTTTTTGCACAAACTAACCTTCCTATCAACATTATCCACCTCTGCTGCTAATTGTACTAAAACTTTAGTGATGTCAGAAGTGGATTTTATGATGGGATTGGCCCTTGCTTCATCGTAGGATACACACATAAACTCTAAATCTTGCTCCCTAGGCCTCCATTTGTCAAAAATAGGTGTCAAAATGGCCTTGTCTCCCCTGAGCTCATTCCATATATCCATAATTTTACCTACATTGTTGTAGAGCAATGAGGCATTTATTGTATCTACAAAACTAGAAATTGTAGCCCTTACTCTCTCCTCATACTTCTTTGCATATAAGGCCTGAGCCTGTTTTAAGTTTTCTAATTCTTGAGGAGTAATTTCAACCATTTGAGAGCTGGAGGGTGCTGGAGATGGTGGAAACTCAATGATAGGGCTAGTAGGTGGAGGTCTTGTAGGAGAAGAGGAGATCATTAGTGTTGAAGACTCACCTTGATGGTATTGTCTAGTCAACTGACTCTACAGCCTAGCAATGATGTTATCCTTACCTCTTACCTCCTCCTTAGCATTGTTATAGGCCTTCAAAACTATTTCCAACTTGACTTGGAGGGCCTCTTTCTCTTTGGCTTCCTTTTCTACTACTGCAACACTAAATTTTGCATTCTCTAACACAGTGCTAGCAGCTTCCACTACCCCTGTACTCTGCACTCTCTTCACCATCATCCCACCAAGGTAACTTGACCCTAGGGTGTCTTTGATTTTCTTACTCTCATTTCTCTTGAGAGACCACATGATGAGTGTAGCATTATCCTTATTGAAAGTAATCCCCTCCATGGGTTTGGTCTCCTTCCTCACTGCGTCTAGTACTAGGGCGTCTGCTATATCCCACTCAGGTAGAATAAGCACTCCAGCTTGTGCTACCATATCTCTCCCTTGCTCATGGGTGATGGTTTTGAACTCTTCCATCATCTCTTTCTTTATTTCCTCTTTTACCAGGGCTGGATCTTTATTAGGCTACTCAACCTTTCTCTTTTCACATCTAGCATTATATTTATCTATGTGCTATTTCCATATAAACTGCATAAATGCTTCTGATGTGACAAAATTGTTGTTAGCCAAGAAGGCATTACTTGCCTGCTTTATCTCAGGATCCCACTCCTGGCCTTTGAGTTCAGTGGTGGTAATGTCCATTTCAGCAGCAATGGGTTCTTCTGGCATTCCTTCCTCCACTTCATCATAAGTGTAGGCAATTTCCCCTAAACTACCTAACTGTAGGAGTTGCTCAGCTGCTGCTTGCTCATTTCTTATATGGATAGGGGATTGGGATGGGGAATACAAAGGTGTATCTAATTGTACTTCTTTCCCTACCCTTTGCTTCTTTGAGCTTTCTTGGATGTCAATGACATCTTGTATCTTCCTCTTTCCTTTAGAGGTAGAGGGCTCCCCTGTCGTAGGCATCAACACACTATAACTGGATTTCTTATGAAGTGTATAATCACCAGGAGGGATTGCTTTGCTAGAAGCTAACCTACTTAGGATCATTCATGCCTTCTCAGGGTTGCTTTTGATTACAGCTTCCCTCTTCTCCTTCAGGGTCTGCATCACATCTTCAAAGCAAACAATTAAAAACTTTATTTTCTCCTCCAGAGGGAAAAAGATAGACAATGGGTCATAGCTGGCATCAAACTGATGCATGAAATCCAAGGCTTTCTTATAAGCCACCCACTTCTCTTTCCTTATCTCCTACTCATCTAGATCAAACTCATTTCTGATGAGGTCTTCAAGAAACTGAAATTGATGGGGCCTACCTCTGCATGCTGCCTTCTTTCTAAACATGCCATTGAAGAAGTCTTCTGGATCAGCACACCTCGATGCTGCAGTGGACAAATGATAAGGCTTGAGGAAATCCTCAAAGAAATTCCAACCTCCCTTTGTTATGACAAATTGGTGGGCTATGGTAGTTGCAAGGAAAATAGTCCCTTTACCCCTCCCTGTCAACTCTGCCTCTTGTAAACCACCAATTTGTCTAAGGATCTCTGTAATTCCCACTTTGAGAGGGACCTGGTAAGGTAGCAAAAATGGGGTGCCTCTTAAACCAAACACTCTGAAAATTGTCGAGACTGGATACAAGTAGATGTCACCCCAATTGTGAACAATTTTTATGTTCTCTGCGAATTCTTTTGGTCTTATGAATTCCAGAAGAACCTTGGGGATTCTTGGGTTCTCTGAGCAGAGGAGAGTCCTGATATTGGATGCAAAGTATTTGTCAAACTTCAAGAAACTGGCATCCTCTCTATCCCATGACAACACAGTACTCCATAATTGTACTGACATTTTTTCTCCTTCTTTCTCCTTGACAAGGTCCAGTCCACTAGCAAAGTAATCACCACCTTTGAAGAGAAAAAGATACATCAGGAGTGAGTACCATCCAAAAGGCCTATCCACGTTTCCATTCTTGATTCCTGTTAACCCTCCATGAATAGCATCAGCAATAAAAGAGGCATAATCAAATGTGATTGCAAGAGAAGGATTCAAAATCTGAGCAATCATTAACAGGTAATGATTTGGCATATTTTCTTCAGCATCTTCT
Source organism: Cryptomeria japonica (assembly GCF_030272615.1). Classification (NCBI taxonomy): domain Eukaryota; kingdom Viridiplantae; phylum Streptophyta; class Pinopsida; order Cupressales; family Cupressaceae; genus Cryptomeria; species Cryptomeria japonica. Next base: position 467,519,291 of record NC_081409.1, read on the forward strand.
CCCAAAACTTGGCAAAGTGCCCAATACATTCCTTTAGCCCTCAGGGTGAACATACTTAATGAAAAGGGCTCTTGTGTGTTGGGTCCTACAACTATTAACCCACCTATCTTCACAAAAAACTCCTTGAGAGGCCCATTCCTGAGATGACTCCTCTGTGCACCGTAAATTTGGGCTAATGATGTGAAATTTATAGGTTCTAGAAAATTGGTAAACTTATTAAGCCCAAAAGCTTTCCTGAATTCTTCAGCATTAATTTCAACAAGGGTTTTCCCATTTATATCCCAAATGCTTCTTGTGACTGGATCATAGTTGAGCGCAATTTGGGTCAACAGATCTATGTCCATAAATACCCCTGGGACTACCAATTTCCCAACATCTAATTCCCAAATACTGTTTTGTGGGGCCGGAGAATTTCTCATTCCAAATCCAATCTTAAATAACCCCAACCCAGACAATCCAACCTATGGGTCTCTCAACCAGTTACCCTTGTGATACAGTCCTTCTCCTATCTTTAAACGGGGAGCTCTAGGCACTAATTCTTTTGCCTTTGATGCCTGATTAGTTGACAACGTCAACTATTCTAAAAAATCATCACATACACTCCTTTCTGAATAATTAACTTTGCCAAAAAATTCTCTTTTAGGAGCCATTTTGAAAACGTAAGAAATGAATACCACTCTTAGACAATTCTGTGACGAATCAATTATCCTATCTAAAACACACCACACAGGAATTGCTACATAGGAGTACAAGAAAACCTGTTCTTCACTTGAAGGAATTTGCTCTGCAACTGAACCGACTTGCTCTGTACCTGAAGAAAATAGCTTTGCATCCACTCCTCTACAAAAATTCTTTAAAAGATATCTTCACCCAGTTGATAGGAAATCAAATATTGTACTCAGAGTCTTAACTACAACATTGATTCCGCATGCTTCGGCCGTCCCTTCAAAATTGAATTCATATGAGAATTCGTATTTTTCGCTCCAACGGGTCACAATGTTTTTGCAAGTCTTTCATTTTGCTCTTTCACAACTTTGTGAAGCATAACTATCGGGCAGCTTGGTCCTACGAAATAGCACCAACCGTCCAATCAAAAGAAACTTGATCGAGCGTTAGATTAACTAATAGCTTTGGCTCCGCACTGGGTCCCGCTTCTCTATTGGCTACATGATACTACATGGCGCCCAACCATTGGCCTTGAAATTTCCTTCGCATTCAACTTAATACTGGCCACATGTCTTTCTTTTATACTGCCGGTTCCACCTTGGCAGGCCCACAACTTTCTTCTAAGACCACGTGTCACCGGACATGTTGCCATCCATCATGACACGTGGATGGCTCTCATTCACTCTTGCTATTTCGCGAGGTATAAAGCACGAGCATCTTACCCTTGTGAAATAGCGCGGGCTGTCAGATCATCTTTTAAGTGATCGGCATTTAACCATCTGAAAAGGCTTACGGGAGTGGTGGGCCCGCTGACTCATTTTGAACACCTGGCATCCAGTCACCTTTGGAGCTGACTCGTCACTTTTTCATATGCCGAGGGAAAGCCACTAGGCCTTAATAAATTCTTGACAGCTGTATCCTCCAAGTGATCCATCACGATACGTGGATGGCTCTCGTTCACTCTTGCTATTTCGTAGGGTATAAAGAGCGAGCATCTTACCCTTGCGAAATAGCGCGGGCCGTCAGATCATCTTTTAAGTGATTGGCATTTAACCATCTGAAAAGGCTTACGAGAGTGGTGGGCCCGCTGACTCATTTTGAACACCTGGCGTCCAGTCACCTTCAGAGCTGACTCGTCACTTTTTCATACGCCGAGGGAAAGCCACTGGGCCTCAATAAATTCTTGACAACTGTATCCTCCAGGTCATTTCCTAACTGCGACCTGACTCACCTCTGGGGCCCGCCTTTTAGCCTTTAATCTTGACCCGCTGACTGTTGTGACTTGTGCCGTGTGCTGCCATTTTACTTGCTATCATCAACCAGCTAGACCGTCTATGTGGCATGCCATGTCATTTTTGCAACTTCGCTGGTTTTAAACTACGTGCAACTTCGCCTAGCGAAATAGCGAAAGCCATAGATCCATCCGCGAGATGCGCACTAGTTACTGGGTCCGACAACTTTAGGAGAACAACATATAAGGCATAAATTTTTCGATTAATTAACATGACTGCCTAGGCAAACAACAAGGGGGGACGCTTCCTACGACCCCATGACCCATTACTTAAGTGAATAAAGTAATGAAAGAATAGAAACCAGGGGGTTTTAAACAATATTAGAGGATCTAAAATCAAACACCCTTAAACCCTTAAGGCCTAAAACAAAGCTGAAGCATTTGAAAAAGCGTCCTACTCAAAATTTCAACAAACCATAGCCAATCATGGGAAAAGAAAAGCCCATTTTTAATCAGTGATAACACCGAAGATTGTGTTGTCCTGAGAATTTTGTTGTAGGGTGGCGAATTGTGGATCCGACCTGCAGCTATAGAGGATTGGTGTAAAGATGGCACAAAGAGGAACTAGGAATGGTGGAGCGCATGAGATTGAAAGCTCTACTATGATGGAAATGTTGCAAGGAATAGAAGCCCAGTTGGAAGACATGGAGATAGCCTAGAGAAGAGTCATACACATTGAAGATGTAAGTGAAGATGAAGGAAAAGAAGCCCGACAGAACAAGTAAACCCACCGGTGGTTTATCCGGACGAGGAAAGGTTTTTGAGGGTTTTGAGTAGGGTGAATACTAAACCTCATTTTACCCCACTAGAATAGGATGGAAGGTTGGATTCCGATGAATTGATGGATTAGATCTCAGAGATGGAGAAATATTTTGATTTTGAAAATAGTGTAGAGGAAAGGAACGCGAAATATGCTTGTACCTGGTTGAAAGGTCATGCATCTCTTTGGTGGGAGTATTTGTAGGTTGATAGACAAAGAAGAGGTAAAGAGAAGATCAAGACATGGGATCGAATGGTTGCTAAGTTTAAATCAAAATTTATGCCAACTGATTATCAAGTAAATCTATTCCGAAAGTTGCAGAATTTGAGACAAAAGGAATCTAGTGTGAAGGAATACACCGAAGCATTTTACAAGTTGAATATCAAATCCGGACATGTTGATGATGGAGATGGACAAGTTGCAAGATATTCAAATGGGTTGCGAGTGTCTATACAATATGAACTCAATTTGATCAAATTACAGAGTGTTGAAGAGGCTTACCAGTATGCCCTGAAGGCAGAAGAGAAGATAAACAAAAGACATGAGCAAAGGTAGAGGTGGAAGGTTTTCTGGAGGAAGATTTCAAGGAGGAAGAGGATATACCAGAGGTAGAGGAACCTATATGGATCAGAACAAGGACAAAGAAGTGAGAAAAGAAGGCAATTCAAACTAAAAAGATGATAGAAATTTCTACCAAAGGAGAGAACTGGATGGCTACCAGAATGAGAATACTAGAAGAGATGATAAAAGACAAGACAAGAGGGTATTTAGAGGAACTTTCTATAAGTGTGGAGGAGAAGGACATTGTGTTTTCAAATGCAAGAAGATAGAGAATACCAGAAGAACAAAAGTGGTGGAAGAAAACCCCACCGGATCAGATAATAAACCGGAAGATGGAGAACTGTTAATGATGAGGAGAGCTTTGTGTCATACCAGAAGAGATGAAGAGCCCTTGCAAAGGAATAATTTGTTCAAGACCAGATGTAAGGTATCTGGTAAGTGTTGTAAAGTTGTTATTGATAGTGGTAGTTCAGTTAATCTTGTTTCAGATGAGATGGTGAATAAGTTGAATTTGGAAAGATTGAAACACCCTAAGCCTTATCATATAGCATGGATTTAGGATGAACAGAAGTTGTTAGTAAGTGAGAAATGTTGGTGAAATTGAAAATTGGGAATTATCATGATGAAATCTTGTGTGATATTATGCTTATGGATATTTGTCATCTTTTGTTGGGTAGACCTTAGCAGTTTGATAGACAAGCAATACATGATGGGAGGAAGAATACATACACTATTCTGGCCAATGGGATGAAGCAAACCTTGTTGCCCTTGGAAGAACCTTTGAAGAGTGAAGTCTGTATGAATGCTAGAATTTATTTGGTGGATGGAAGGAAATTCCTGGATGGATTGAAACATGGGAATGTGTGTTTTGCCTTAGTCCCTAAGAAGACTTAGAATCCGGAGCATGAAGAGGAACAACCAGAAAAGATAAAATATTTTTTGAGAGAATATGAAGACATCATTTCAAATAATATGTCTGATGGATTGCCACTTGTGAGAAGTATCGGTCATTGGATGGACCTAGTTCCCGAAGCTAGTTTTCATAATAAAGCTACACATCGGATGACATTGATAAAGAATTAAGAGTTGAATAGACAAGTGCATGAGTTGTTGAAGAAAGGTTTGATCAGAGAAAGTCAAAGCCCTTGTGCAGTACCAGCAGTATTAACACATAAGAAGAATGGAGAGTGGACAATGTATACCGATTCCAGAGCAATAAACAAGATCGTAGTGAAATACCGGTTTCCTTTGCCTACGATGGATGACATAATGGATTGTTTGAGCAGAGCCAAATACTTTACAAAGATAGACTTGAAGAGTGGATATCATCATATCAGGATTAGAGAAGGAGATGAGTGGAAGACATCATTCAAGACAAATGAAGGATTGTATGAATGGTTGGTGATGCCTTTTGGGTTACCTAATGCACTAAGTACCTTCATGAGGCTAATGAATGAGGTATTGAATAAATTCTTGGGTTAGTTGATTATTGTATATTTGGATGACATTTTGATTTTCTGTAAGATAAAAGAGGAGCATTTGTTGCATTTGAGACAAGTTTTGCAGAGGTTGAGAGAAGAAAAGTTGTTGATAAATCTTAAGAAATGTAATTTCCTGAAGGAAAAATTAGTCTATTTGGGATTTGTGATATCTGAGGATGGTTTGAAGATGGACCCTGAGAAATTAAAAGTAATTGTTGAGTGGCCTACACCGGAAATCATTGGAGAGGTAAGATCATTTCATGGATTGGCTAGTTTCTACCGGAAGTTCATCAGAAATTTCAATTCAGTTTGTAACCCTATGACTGAGACCATGAGGGGAGACCGGAAGGAATTCAAGTGGACCATCAGAGCAAACAAAAGTTTTGAATTGTTAAAATGAAAAGTGACTGAGAAGTCTGTGTTAGCTTTACTAGATTTCAATAAAGTATTTCAAGTGGATTGTGATGTAAGTGGAACAACAATAGGAGCAGTCTTGAGTCAGGAAGGGAGAGCGACATCTTATTTAGTGAGAAATTTGAATGATGTCTGGTCTAAACATCTCAACAAATAGTTCAAGCCTTGAAGATGTGGAACAACAATAGGATCAAGAATTTTATGCCATAGTTCAAGCCTTGAAGAAGTGGAGACATTACCTGTTGCCTAAGGAGTTTGTGTTGTATACAGATGATCAAGCCTTGCAGTATTTGAATAGTTAGAGTAAGTTGAATCAGAGACATATGAGATGGGCATTTTTTTTGCAGAGTTACACCTTTGTGTTGAATCATAGAAGTGGGAAATCTAACAAAGTTGTTGATGCATTGAGTAGGAGAAGGAATTTGCTGAAAAAGATGAGAGTGACAGTATTAGGATTTGAGGAATTGAAGACCTTGTATGATGATGACCTAGATTTTGCATAACCTCGAATATGTAGAGAACCGGTTATGGTAGATAGAAGCAAGTGGTTGGATTACTTCTTTAAGGATGGGATGTTATTCAAAGGAATACAGTTGTGCATACCTAAGAGTTCTATGAGGGAGAATCTGATAAAGGAGAAACATAGTGGAGGATTAGCCAGACATTTTGGTACTGACAAAATAGTAGCATTGGTGAGTGAGCATTACTTTTTGCCCTAGATTCATAAATATGTTAGGAAATATGTTGAAAGTTGTAGAGTTTGTCAAGTTGCAAAGGGTAGTCGTAAAAATGTGGGATTGTATAAACCTTTGACAGTACCGGTAAGACCTTGGGAGGATATAAGCATGGATTTCATACTTGGATGGCCTAAAACAGCAAGAGGGAATGGTTATATACTTGTGGTAGTGGATAAATTCTCAAAGATGGCTCATTTCATACCTTGTAAGAAGACATCAGATGCATTACATGTAGTAGACCTATTTTTCAAGGAAGTAGTGAGATTGCATGGATTTCCTAAGAGAATAGTTTCAAACAGAGACACTAAGTTAGTTGGCTATTTTTGGGGAACACTTTGGAAGAAGATGAAGACAAATTTGAAGTTTAGTTCTACTTTTCATCTACAGACTGATGGATAGACATAAGTAGTTAACCAGAGTTTGGGAAATTTGTTGAGATGTTTAGTTGGAGATAAAACCAAAAGTTGGAATTTGATTATTTCACAAGAAGAGTTTTCCTAATAATTTAGTAAACAGGAGTACCAGAAGAACATCTTTTGAGATTGTTACTGGAGTACACCCTAGAGGTATATTAGAATTAACAGATATTAGTAGTGAAGACCAGAGAAGTTCAGAAGTAGAAGAATTTGTAGATCACATGAAGGACTTACATATTCAAGTTAAGCAATATTTGGAGGACATGAACAAGAAGTATAAGGAGAAAGAAGATGAGAAGATGAGACAGTGAATTTGAAGTTGGTGATGAAGTGATGGTGTATCTGAGAAAAGAAAGATTCTTAGTTGGAACTTATAACAAGTTGCAGAAGAGAAAGTTTGCACCTTGTAGGATCTTGAGAAAGTTTAGTTTTGGGAATGCATATGAAGTGGAGTTACCAGATAGTCTGAGTATTTAACCTATGTTTAACATTGCATATCTTCATTAGTATCATGAACTAGAATTCAGTGAGGACAATATTGCAAACTTGGAGAAACAGTTACCCCAGAAGGAACCAGATTAGATTGTAGACATTTTGGACAGTAGGATTGGGCGTAGTACCCAGAGCAGTTAGTATAGGGAGTATCTTGTCAAGTGGAAGGACAAACCAGCTGAAGATTCATCTTGGATTTCTCAAGCATAGGAGACCACCTTGGTTTTCCTCTAACCCTAGAAAAGTGAGAGACTCATGTTTTTCAACAACCTTGGATGTCTAATGCAGGATCATCCCCAGTTCTTAGCAATCTTGCATCAACCAAAAAATTTCCTTTCTGTTTTGCTTTCTATTTGCAGTTTCAACATTTCTTTTTGTGTCCTAGATTTGTCTCACCAAAACCTGTGGAGTTGGATTTTGCTTGAAGACCTGATCATCTTCCTTATTTCCAAACCATGGAGAATTTGGATCATTTTCCGACAAGTTATCGCTACCGATTTTTGAGACAGTTTTATGTTACCGGTTGCCTAGACCTATTTGCATTGGTGATCTACCAGATCCCTTCCATAGCTTGCAGAGTCCTGAGCATTGATTCCAATTTTCCTTGGCATGTGGGCGACCTTTTTTTGTGAGCTACACTTCATCCTTTGGATTTTTTGGAGGAATTTCTTTGGTGGAGGCCGACCTTGTTGGTTTTGCACGTTAGGTTTTGTTCTTCAGGTTTTGATCCCTTTTTGGGCCAACCAGATCCCCTTGGATCATATAAATCATTTTAATATAGCATTAGAATGTAATCAAGAAGTTAGACTGAGCATAGAAGATATATCTTAAAATTTGAGGTCCCGGTTGTGACCTGTTCTATATTTTGAGCATGTTTTAGCAAGCCTAGGGGTCGGTTTCTATAACCCAGTTGTTACCGATTGGTTGTAATAAGTTTTCATGATATAATTCAATTTGTTCTGCATTGCATCCATCATGCCCCTATATTTTCATTGTGTTTACTCTTGTTGACCGGTCTGGATTGATCTCTTTGAGGTCCATCCTAGCCGGTGACTATTTCAAATAGTGTCACTATGGTATGGTCCTGAATGTTCGAGTGAGTTTGAAAGAAAAATAGGAGCATGTCTAGCATAAAACACCTACTTAGACTTTCTCACATTGATGGTTCATGACCATGATGAACATAACGAAAATTAGACTACCTTTCAAGTTTGCATTGCATGCATCTGACAATTTTTGCATCAACTAAAAAATTGTTGCCCTACGAATATGGTTTTGAGTCTTCAAAACCTAAGATAGGTTATTGTAGATGGGTTTGATGTGACTCCATAGGTTTGAATTAATTGCTTGTATGTGCTCCAGATTTTGAGATATAGGTTGTCAAAGTTTGATAATTTTTTGAACTTAGGGCACTTAAGAGACATCGCTGCTATGACATGGCCCTAAACGTTCAAGCGAGTTTGAAAGAAAAATAGGAGCATGCCTAGCATAAAATTGTCTACCTGAACTTTCTCACGTTGATGGTTCATGACCACGACAAACATAACAAAAATCAGGCTACCTTGCAAGTTTGCATTGCATGCATGTGACAATTTTTGCATCAATAAAAAAATCATTGCCCTATGAATATGGTTCTTATTCTTCAAAAGATGAGATAAGTTATTATAGGGTATCCTCACCTGACCTCATAGGTTCAAAAAAATTGATTGTATGTGTCCTAGATTTTGAGATATAGGTCGTCAATGTTTGACATTTTTTTGAGCTTAAGGAACTTAACAGATAGCGCCTCTACGACATGGCCCCGAATGTTTGAGTGATTTTGAAATCAAAATTGGAGCATCCTAGCATAAAACCACCTACCTAGACTTATTCTCATTGATGGTTCATGACCATAATGAACAAAAACAAAATTAGGCTACCTTGCAAGTTTGCTTTGCATGCATTTAACAATTTTGCATCAACAAAAAAATTATTGCCCTATGAATATGGTTTTGAATCTTCAAAATCTAAGATATGTTATTATAGATGGTCCTCACATTACACTGTAGGTTCAAATGGATTACTTGTATGTGTCTTGGATTCTGAGATATAGGTCATCAAAGTTTGACATTTTTTTGAACTTAGGGCACTTAAGAGATAACATTGCTACTTGTGAGATTTTGCCAAGATCAAGAGGCAATGGAAAACACAAATAAGAGAGAACAAAATAGATGATAGAAATAAACTGTATTCTATCAAGATGAAAAATATGATCAACTGGATCATTAAGCATTACATACAATGAATATGAGTCTGCTTATATAGGCAAGGCTATATGGATATGTGAGCACACAAACATGACATGTGGCTCAATAAGAAACAAGGGTAGGTAGGAAATAGGTGTGGGTAGGTAGGAGAAACAATATAATATTCCACATGAGGTGGATCACCCACTGAATGTGGAGTGTAACAACAAGATCAACAACATTAAAGGTGGAAATTCTCCTACACACACTATCCCAATGTGGCACAAACACCCAAGTGTCTCATACCCAAACTACTATGAAATGCATTTCCTAAGTAAACTTAAGTAAAGTGTAATAATATCCATGATGAATAATTATTTACACCAACACCCCCCCTTAAGTGCAACTGAGGGGAATGCACTTAAGTCTACAATGCAACTAAGCAATGAAAGATGGGTCCCGGCTACTAGGCCATGTTAGGTACCCATGTACAAATGCAAATGCATGAAAACCAATGCAATGAAATCTCTCACAAAGTGGGGAAAGAGAGAAAAACCCAATGGGAAAAAACTCTCCCCCAAAAGAGAGATGAAAAACTAGATACAAAGAACTCTCATAGAAGTATGTGAAGGACAAAACCCCATGTGAGGAAAAAGTCCCCCCATATGAGAGAAGAAGAGAAGCTAGGAAGCCCCCCCTCAATGTGGAATCTGCACCAATGATAGAAGCTCGATGTATGAAGAAACTGCTCCATGAATGTCGAACAACATTCCTCCCCTTAGGAAGAAACAAAACCAAAGGTGTATCCATGAAATCTCCCCAATCATGAAGGGAAGATGTATTAAGAAAGCTCATGATGAAAGGAATCTCTAAAAAATGCTCAAGTGTCCCCATGTCGATGCTGAAAGATACCCCCTCCAAAGGTGATAAACCGTGCCACACTGCTGAAAAAGGCACTCCAAGATCTAGTGGAGATGGATGTAGAACATGTCCCAAAGACTCACATGTCTCCTCAAAAAATAAAGAGACCTCCTCCAACTGTTGTACATAAGTATCCACAATCATGTCAACCTCGAAAGAATGATCATGTAGAGAATGAACAAGAGGGTCAGAGTGTTCCCTCACAACAATCAAAGAAGGATCATCTTCATCAAAGAGAAGATGAATGTCATCAATGATGTCTCCCAAATCTGCAATGTAGGATTCCACAAACAAACCTGCAATGTCTGTCAAGTAATCATCCTATGAATCTGAAGCTGGAAGACAATGAATATCCTGTTGCACTGAATCACATGAAGGAAAAACTATCGCACTATCTGCATCATGAGGTGCAATAGGTGATGTGATATCAATATGAGGAGATGAAATACAAGACTCAAGAGCGGGGTCACATGTGAGAATCCCCATGTTCAAGTGTCCAAAGTTCTCCTCAAAATCTGAATGATCACAAGAAGTGTGATCATCATGTGTAGAATCATCAAATGTGAAATCATCATCATCAACAAAATTTGAAAAGGAGTATAACCGAGATCCATGATCAACCACCCCAGTCGCAATGATAGCTCTAGTCTCCAAGTCTCTAATGAAAACTGACTTAGGTGTGAACTCCACAACTCTCTTAGTTGCACCATGTGTGATTTGATAGATAGAAAGGAGATTGTTTGTTAAGTGGGGTACACACAACACATCATTGAAGGAGTTATCCCCAATGTCAATAGATCCTTTCCCAATCACATCCATGTATGTATGATTGCCCATCAAAATCTGCGGCATGGTGCAAGGCTCAAATGTAGAGAACATAGACTGCGAAGATGCCATATGATGAGAAGCCCCTGAATCTAGAAGCCATCTCTCTGAATCATGACTAATAGTAGCACATAGAGCTTTTCCTTTTCTTGTTCTAAAAGAGTGAGTCTTCCCACTTGTAGAAGCCATGAATGCTTTCCCTTTTCCTTTTGAATGTGAGGAAGTGGAAGTTGATGAATCATCCTTCTTGTAGACATTAGGCAAATCAATGTTATGATTTTTGAGGATATGTGTAAGCTCGTCAATCTTTTTAAAATGGCAATGACGCTCCTCATGACCAACCTTTTTACAATAGGCACAAGTAGGTCTCTCCCTCTTTGGTTAATTATCCCTCTTGGAAGAGGATGTATCTCCTTGTTGTGGAGAGGATGATGCTTTGTCCTTAGGCTTTGATTGCCATTTCTTCATGTTTGAGTTGTCCTTTCCTTGATTTCCTTTGTTCCCTTGATTTGCCACTAATGCTTGAGACTTAGAAGCCTTAAGAATGCCCATGCTTATCAACTTAGTTTGTTCCATCATCAACATTTCATTGAAAGCATCAAAAGTAGGCATTGTGTAGCTTGAACCCATTGTCATCCCATGGGTTTGGAAACTAGAAACAAATGCTGCATATTCTTGTGGAAGCTTGCCTATCAAGTTGAATATCAATTGAGTATCCTTCTTATCAATACCAGAATCTTTGAGTTGTGACCTCAACTCATTTGCCTTAGTGACATAATCTTGTATAGTATCAAAGTTCTTGGGATCTAACATGGTGAGATCACTATCAATCTGATATCCCCTAATCTCATCAACTTGACCATACAAGTCTTGAAACTTTTTCCAAGCATCCTTGATTAGAGTACACTTCTCAATATGAAAAATGAGATCCTTTGATACATACTTTCTTAAGGTACCAATTGCCATGATATTTTTCGTAAGCCAATCCAAGTGACCAACTAGATCAACCTTAGGATCAGCGGGAGCAACAATAGTTCCATCAATGTAATGAGTGAGTCCTTTTCCCATAAGTTTACTCCATGCATCAATTTTCCAAGTAGCATAATTATGAGGAGTTAAGAGAGGAAACTTAGAAGAACCCATAGCAGCAAAAAGGAAGGAACACAAGAGTACAAAAGAACAAGAGACACCCCCCAAAATAATGATTTTAGCACTTTATATGTAGTGCATGTACAATAGGCCACTTGCAAAACAAGGAAAAGCGGACTTCTGATTTCAATTTACAATTTCTCAAAATGAGATCTAAGAGACTTCAACAAATACTGCTAGTGATCTAAATTGAGATCCAAGCAAAATGCAAGTACCAAATATGCCAAAAATGGCCAAATAATGAAAGTACAATTTCTACTTAAAATTACTACAAACAAATGGCAGATTATGAAAGTAGATGAAAAAATATGCACTTTCAAAAAAAATGGCACCTGAAAAGGAGTCCATATGAGCCCAAATGAAGCTTCCAAATTTGTAAAAACTGGGATTTCACGATTTCTAAAAAACTTGTATCCAAGAAACAAAAATATTCTACACCATTGTACAGATCATGAAATTCTACCCCAAAACAAAAAAAATTGCTCGAAAAAAGGAGTTTGAATGAGTGAGATATCGCTATTTGAAAATCGCCTACAAAATTATAATTTCTGGAAAATTTCTGTCGCGGCTTCAAACTTCAAATGCCTCTAGATTTAGCCTCTGAAGTCTGATTTGGATGAAACAAAAGGCAAAACTGACTTTCTTGGACCTCCTTAATCCAATGGTAACCTCAGATTTGATCTATCAAGCTTCAATAATAACCTGCAATAGAAAGATCCAAAATGCAAACCCCAAATAACATCAAATTTCTCTCAATTGGCAAACCAATGACACTCTAATGACTTTGATACCATATGAGATTTTGCCAAGATCAAGAGGCAATAGAAAGCACAAATAAGAGATAACAAAATAGATGATAGAAATAAACTATATTCTATCAAGATGAAAAATATGATCAACTGGATCATTAAGCATTACATACAATGAATATGAGTCTGCTTATATAGGCAAGGCTATATGGATATGTGAGCACACAAACATGACATGTGGCTCAATAAGAAACAAGGGTAGGTAGGAAATAGGTGTGGGTAGGTAGGAGAAATAATATAATATTCCACATGAGGTGGATCACCCACTGAATGTGGAGTGTAACAACAAGATCAACACCATAAAAGGTGGAAATTCTCCTACACACACTATCCCAATGTGGCACAAACACCCAAGTGTCTCATACCCAAACTACTATGAAATGCATTTCCTAAGTAAACTTAAGTAAAGTGTAATAATATCCATGATGAATAATTATTTACACCAACACTACTACATGGCCTTGAACGTTTGAGTGAGTTTAGAAACAAAATAGTAGCTTTCATAGCATTAATTTTCTTACCTAGACTTGCTCACGCTAATGGTTCATTCCCACGACACTTTTTGTATTTTTTTGCAACTTTTTGTGTACTCTCTATGCATCACTATTTTGCAACTTTTTTGAACTCTCCATGAGTATTATTGATACAGGAGCATCAGAGTAGTTCAAATCGACACCTTGATTTGGTCCCGGTGAGACACTGAATCTGGTATTGGCCCAATATTGGTGTGCTCTTACCAGTTGGTTTTGGTTGTGAATGGAATCAGGTTGTGGGTGATTTCCGTGACTTGCAAATTGATGTTGCTTTGAGCCTTGTCTAATGTTCCCGGAAGGACCGCATGATTTGAAGTTGCTCTTGGTGACTTGGGCTGACGTGTTATTGTTTATATGTTTCATCATGAACCAGTTGGTCTTTGGCCGACATGATCGAGTTGTTAATGCTTGCAGATGGTATAAAGGGAAAGTTTAGAGATTTGTTTTAGGATAGAAGACAGAGGACAAAGATCAGAGAAAATAGAGATCGAGAAAGATGTAGTTTCCGAAGAGATTCTGATCTAGAGGGACTGAAGTCCGGAGGGGTAGAAGTCTGAATTAGTGCAAAACAATGCAAACTGTTACCGAAGAACTATTTGTTGAGAAGAAGATCTCAGATCTTAGATTTGTATGTTGATGGATTATTTTGTAACCCTGGGCTGTGGTCTAGCATGTGTAGCCATTGAAGGCTTATGTAAATCTTTGAATGGTTGTAATGATGGTTTTATTTGTTACCGGTTATATCGTGTGTTTCTTCTATCAGTTAGGGTTGCTTATCGGTTAGACCTTGTGGTCTGTTACCAATTAGACCTTGTGTTCTGTTACCAGTTGTCGGTATCTTGCATAGTGTTAGTGTTTTGTGTTATGAGTTGCAAGGCGGGGATGTCCTTCATTGGATCTCCCTACCTTGATTGCACGAATTATCGATATGTACTTTTTGTTTAGTTTCACAATGCATGACCAATGTCATAATGCTATGGGTTCACAATTTCCAAGTATTGCAGTCCTATTAGCTAAGGTGTCACTTGTCTTAATGGCAGCACCTAGTGTAAAGGTAAAATCATAACCTTTTTCTGTCATATCACATCAATACACATTCAATAGTTAGGTGATCATAGACAAAGTAAGTAATCTATATAATCATCTAGGCGTACTAAGTAATTTGTTTGATAACGTCATGAGAATTTAGAAAGAGTAAAAAAAGTAGAACATGAAATTGAATCCAATTATTATTAATTGTTATATGTGACTACTAAGCATCCATATTGTGACCGATAGTGTTAGAAATATAGTTGTAAAATTCAGTGAAGCTGCCCAAGGCAACCAAATTTAACACTTAGAATATAGAGATTGATTACCAATTGTATTTCATAAGTTGTATTCAAGCGCAGCAATATTAAGATTGTATAACATGCTATTGTTCATAACTAAACCATTCTAAATTGATTATACATTCAAAATATAAGTTTCAAAGTAGAATGACTTGCACATGAGGAACCAATTAGATCGAATATCAACTTTTCATTATCAAAATGTATAATAACTACATGTACATATATAAAAAATGGCCCATATATATGCCAACTCAATAAACGCTATACAAAATGTGGCATATCCCATATGGAGATCTAAATACAAAATGTGGCATATGCCATATAGATCTAAATACAATATGTAGAATATGTCATGTATATCCAAAAGTCATGCTATATGTCTCTAAGAAATCCTAAATTGTTGGTGGATTATCAAAATGGAGCCTCTTTGAAGTACTTTGTGCCTCTAGAGTTGATTGTACAATAACAATACAAACCAAATATTAGACTAATATGTACCAGATAATTTATAATTGGACCAAATTAACATCAAAATCGATATGTATGCTAAAATATAATTTCTCTAAAATTAAATTTTGATTACCCCATCTATCAGTCTTTTCTCTGAAAGATGACCCATAGATGGTGGTCCCGTACGACAATGAGGAGTCTTTTGATATACTACCATTAGCAAATGCTCCACGACAATGTCAACTAGGGTAAAAGACTATAACTTAAAAAAAAAAAATTTGATACAAATTAGTAAATAATTTAATTGACAATGAATCTTAAACTAAACTAGATATATAGATACTTCTATCTAAACATATTGAAATTATAAAATAAACACATACCTCTTGTGTTGTGAAGTCAATTGTGTCAATAACATTCAACATTGACATAAAGGCAATAAGTTGCACCATAAAAATGACAAAAATGTGAGGCAATCAGTCTATGTGCACATGTATAATCATTTCAAATAATTGAAAAGTTAACATCTAAAGTGAATGATACAATAAATTATTCAAATTACATGTAAGCTCTTCAAACTAATAATTCAACAAAAGTTGTGTTTAAAATTACCTTTCCTCTGTTAGTACTAGTGGTGTTCGAGGCTGGGAAATGTGGCTCCTCAACCACACTAGGAGTTTCCTACAGGAGTAAAATGAGATCAACATATATAAATCAATATATAGTTTATTCATTGAGGTTATCAAGATCTTCAAGGATCACAGGGTTCACATTGAGACTATCAATGATTTTTTAAATTCAAGGAACAAACAATGTTGCATTCAAACTATGCAATAAATTTGTTGATAAGACCTTGAGATGAAATTGCCTTATGTCTTATGAGATATGTCACTCAGAAGGAAGATTTAAATCTTAATACTTGTACCATTTTACTCTCCTAAACAACTTCAAGCATAAATAGTTGGTATTGTTTTCCTTTAATCTAATTTTCCCTTAAAAAATAATTTAATAGCATCAAACTTTTACTTTTTCAACTTAATAACAAAATCACATAACTTAATCCCAAAGAATATTCTTCATATAAACATTCAAATGAAATCTAACTACCATATAACACAAATAGAACACAATCTATATACGTGAAAACCCTTACATGAGAAAACCATGGTAAAATAGCTTCCTTATATCTAGAAAACTTCTTTTACAAATTTGTAGGTATCAACCCACTAGAGACATCAGCCTCTCATAATGTTTGTGAGACACTTTTCCACTAGAGACACCAACCCCTCATTCAGTTAGAAGCACCAACCCCTCATTCAAACTTCCACCTTTTAATGGATGATTGCTGATCCAATTCTTTTCAACTTATGCTATAAATCTCTTTTCAACTTGTTCTCCAAATTTGCTATAGAATGTCACAAAAACTCTCTTCTCAATCTGCAATAGCTCCTTTTTAAATCTGCTACAATCTCTTTCTCAACTTGATGATGTACTGTTTCTCTATATTACCCTTAAATATTCCACAAATCAGACTATCATAAAATTCTTCACTATCTCCTCATATAATCTACCATAAAACTCTTCTTTAAATCTGCAATAATATTTTATTTATGTTCTTCTTAGGTCTGCAATTATATGTATATCTGCTCTTGGTGTATGCAACCTATTTATCTTCCTTTATCAACACCACACACATCAAACAATGAAGTGCATCTCCCTTTTATATCTTTCAGAAACCTTGTGACCTTTTAATGTGAAGACAACCACTAGTAGTGACTTTTCTTAATTAAAATGATTTTAATTATAAAGTTTTTACAACTACACCTCATCTCTTACTAATCACATCCTTCAAAAACATAGAATCCTTTGATCATTCATTGCTTTAACTTAAACATTTTTATGCCTATTTGTTAACAAACCGATCGCTAACATTGCATATATGGATCACTTGCTTGCCTCGAAAACAAACTTCTTTATCATAATCGGCAGTTTCTGAATTAGATTTATGAAATGGCTTTTCTATCATACTCGTTTTCCATAATAAAATCAAGTCCTATCTTTCACACAAGTTGTTGTCCATTTTCAAACAAATCTGAACCTATCGGAGATCGTTTCTTATTAATTTAAATGTTGTTTGTTTGTTTGTTTTCATCTTGTAATTAATTCGCATTGATTCATCTTGTTTACTACTATATCTAATAAATTAAATACAGGAAGTAATAATACACATTACAATGCATACCAAATAAAGGAGTAAAATGTATCGCACATGAAATTATTACTGAGAAGAAGGCCAGAGATGGTCAGCCAAGGGTTATAATTGATCCTACTCTATCATGCTCCCTTCCTTGATAGTACACAACATATTTAAAGGATCAACGGTTGCCAAGAGGAACACAACTGTCAACCAACCGACACATTAACTACCCAAGAGTGGCAACCAACTTAATACAAATAATTAATACATTGGTAGATAACCAATATTATCGAACATAATAATAGGCATTGTACGATAATTGCATCATCCCCCCTAAATGAACAAGTTATCTTCTAGACGACATGTATACATCAATTAATATTCAGAAAGACTAATGACAAGGGTGTAGATAATGGATTGTATTAGATAGCCCCAACTTGTAGTGTACCTTGCAAATCAAATGGGGGTCTCGGGGAAACGCCCCCAGCGAGGTCAAGGGATAGCACCCCTTGTGGGGATCTAGGAGTAGCACCCCTAGCAGGGTCAAGGGGAAGTGCCCCTTGCATGGTCGTGGGGCAAAGCCCCCTCCCGCTACAAAGCACAAATTAAGAGAACCACATAGATTTCAATGACGCAAATCATTTTTCTAATTTTTAAAGATGCCATAAGCAATGTTGATGAAGCCAAAAAATAGAGATTTCATATCAAAATTATGTTTAAGTCATAGTCTCCAGTGAGATTTCAAGACATGTCATTTCATTATATGCTTAAGACATACAGAAGGATGGCATTGAGATGACCATACGACGTACAACTCAAAAGTTATTACAACATGTTGTTTGGTAGCTTGTCTATCCCGTATGGCCCAAGTGGCACCTCCATGTATGACTTGCAACTTTTCCTCACATACAGCTTGGAGTTGGTGTATGGCCTGGTTAGTTGTTCTTTATACAACCTCTCCCCACTTTCCCATATATTATACTTCTCGTGTCGATCCTTCTCTAACTTTCGTATGACTTCCTCATGTACGACTCACCTAGCACTTCATCTTCTTCCATGTACAACATGTTTTATCCACCTTTTTCACCTCTATATGGACTATTCACATGCGCTTTATGTTGTCATGTGAATTACTTTCTCTCACGCTTAGCTGGTTGCTTTTCCCTATGTACGATCTTTGCCCCTACAATATTCTTCCATCATATGACTCCCTTGCATATGACTTGTTGATCTTGGATAGTACTTCATCTCCTCCATACACCTTACTTCTTTCCACTCCCTCGTACCATATGTGGTCCCTCCTTCCATACAAGTTACTTACTCTCACTCCCATGTATGACATGTTGTCCTCCTTTCTGTACACTCTATTGCCTTGGTCAATTACGAACTAAAAATATTTTCCCTGTATGGTTCAATGCTCTCAAACAACCAAGGATCCCTCTCTCCATACAGATGCTCTCGTACGACCAAGTATCTATTTCTCTATATAGACTAGGAAGATTGTTTGTGGCATATGCTCCTAAATTTGAATCCTTGTTGTATAGCGTGAGGGTCGAGGGATGCCATTTCCAAACTCTTACAATGTTGTCTGTGAAATGTTGTCATGCCCTCCATACCAAGAATGAATTATAATGCTTCTATCACACACAAAAAATATGTTTTCATTGAAAATGGTAAGTGGCCAACAGTGTAAATATTATAATCTTTTAATTCTCACCCTTATGTTTTTTACTTCTAATTTTTTATTTATCCCTCCATACTTTTTAAAATTTTCTAATTTGGTCTCCACATTACCTTTTATTTTTGGCACTTCAATAACTTTTTTTTTTTTTTAAATTATCACTTGTGGACTCCCGTTAAATTTTTTTAATTTTTATTGACTTCCTTATATTTTTCTTTTTCTTTCCATTTTCCATCTTCATACTATTAGATGTACCAGGCCAATAGCTTTAAATGCTTTCATTGGTTGGTCTTCATTGAGGGTTGTAGCTTCAAGGAAATTACACATTGGTGGAAATACCTTGTAATCCTCCATCTACCAATGGAATAGTCCATTCAAGGAACTCATCTCATCTTTAGAGTAGTCTTCAATATCAAGCACCCCTTCATCATTAGGTTCATTTTTTTCCTTCCTTCATCCATCCCCCACTCTCCATCTTCGAATTCTGATTTACAGGATGCCAGTTCCTCGCTCAGTTCCTGATTCCCCAAGTTGATGCATACTTCCTCCCTTTACTCTCAATCGAGAGTGTTTCGCTTCCAATCGTGATCTGCCTTGGTAGCAATTAGACATCCCTCGTAATTGTGTCATATGCCTTCTTCTGCAATGAAATGACAACAAAGTCCAATAGAAATTGTTGTGTCACAATCATTAATTTTTATGCCATCAATGTTTCCAATGGCTTGATGTCATTATAGTTAGCACCTACCAAGTGGAAGGTTGGCGGCTAGAGTTTTGGTCTTTTGAGGAATTTCCAAGAATCTTTTGGTAGTACATTTACTCTCGAGCCTCTGTTGGATGGTGTTTGTCAATTTAATCCCCATTATTTATATCTTGATGATAGTTGGCTTCTTCCTGATGCTTAACATCAAGAACATTATATCACTGGCATCTACCTTGGCAACAATCAGCCATCCCCTCATGAGGAATGTGTCGTACGCCTTCTTCTACAATGGAATGACAACAAAGTCCAAGAGATATTTTTGTGTCTCAATCATTAATTTATGTTCCATAAATATTCTCAATGACTTAATGTCATGTTGGTTGGCACCTACCAATTGGAAGGTTGGCAGCTAGAGTGTTGGTCTTTTGAGGAATTTCCAAGCATCTTCTGGTAGTACATTTACTCATGAGCCTCAGTTGACGATGATGTTTGTCAATTTCCTCCCAATAATTTCCATCTCAACAATGGTTGGATTCCTCTCGATGCTCACTATCAATAACATTGGATCATTAGCCTCATTCCCTTCATGTAGTGGTTTCCCTGTCAGTTCCTCTATGCCACTTTGTTTCTAGGTAACTATGTCATCATTGACCATGTTGGTAATTGCCACTCTTAGTTGTTAGATAGTTTGAAGAAGGTCGGTCAACTTGATATTTATGGTTGTCTAGAGCACCTATCGAACTATGTTCTTCTTTGACTTCGATCATAATGATGCACTTTTCATTTCATTGGAGGTTATTTGTTCCTTCACCAACACTTGTTCTACTTCTGCTCCAGCTTCTTGGAGTTGTTCCTTCTCTATACAAGGGTCCAAGTACATCTCCTTCTTTTTTTTTTCTCTCATGAATGACAAAGTCCAATACAAATTGTTGTGTTCCAATCGCTAATTTTTGCGCCATCAATGTTCCCAATGGCTTGATGTCACGCTAGTTGGTACCTACCATGTGGAAGGTTGGCGACTAGATTTTTGTTCTTCTGAGGCATTCCCAAGCATCTATTGGTAGTACGTTTACTCTCGAGCCTTTGTCGATGATGGTGATTGTCAATTTACTCATTTTTTTAATCTTGATGATGGTTGGCTTCCCCTTTATGCTCAACATCAACAACATTGGATCACTGGCATTTGCCTTGGCAACATTCAACCATCCCCTCCTGAGGAGTGTGTCGTACACCTTCTTTTGCAATGGAATGACAACAAAGTCCAAGAGAAATTGTTGTGTCCTAATCATTAATTTATGTGTCATGAATTTTCCCAATGGCTTGATGTCGTGCTGGTTGGCACCTACCAATTGGAAGGTTGGCAACTAGAGTGTTGGTATTTTGAGGAATTTCCAAGTATCTTCTGGTAGTACATTTACTCTCGAGCCTTCGTTGATGATGATGTTTGTCAATTTACTTCCAATAATCTCCATATCAACCATGACTGGCTTCCTCTCATTTCTCATCGTCAATAACATTGGATCATTAGCCTCATTCCCTTCATGTGTGGTTTCCTTGTCAGTTCCTCTAAGCCACATTTTGGTGACTATGTCATCACTGACCATGTTGGTAATTTCCACTCTTAGTTGTGGGATAGTTTGAAAAAGTTCAGTCAACTTGATATGTATGGTTGTCTAGAGCACCTATCAAACTATGTTCTTCTCTGACTCTGATAGTAATGGCATACTTGCAGTTTCATTGGAGGTTATTTGTTCCTTCACCAACACTTGTTCTACTTCTTCTCTAGCTTCTTGGAGTTGTTACTTCTCCGTACAAGGATCCAAGTACACCGCCTTCTTTGTCTTTGCTATCATGATTGTTAAAGTCCAATAAAAATTATTGTGTCCCAATAATTAATTTTTGTGCCATCAATGTTCTCAATGGCTTGATGTCATGCTAATTAGCACATACCAAGTGGAAGGTTGGCGGCTAGATTTTTGGACTTCTGAGGAATTTCCAAGCATCTTTTGGTAGTAAGTTTACTCCTGATCCTCTTTTGATGATGGTGTTTGTCAATTTAATTTCCATTATTTTCATCTCCATGACAGTTGGCTTCCTCCCGATGCTCAACATCAGCAACATTAGATCACTGGCATCCACCTTGGAAACAATTAGCCATCCCCTCCTGAGGAGTGTGTTGTATGCCTTCTTCTGCAATGGTATGACAACAAAGTCCAAGATAAATTTTTGTGTCCCAATCGTAATTTATGTTCCATCAATGTTCCCAACAACTTGATGTCATGTTGGTTGGCACCTACCAAGTGAAAGGTTAGCAACTAGAATGTTGGTCTTGTTGGAACCCTAAAAATTTTAAATTTTAGAATTCCAGATTCTATACACAAAAGCGGATTTTTGTGTTCAATCATGTACAACACCTACAATCAAGCAGGTTCGTCCATTTCCAGCTCTCGGAAAATAGGTTTGGTGCATACATCAAGAGGTCGATTTTTTCAGGTATGTATGTGGTTGCAGATGTGGAACCATCCTAGGTATGCCTTTTTGAATTATATTTTCTTTCCATATGAATACTATTATGTCAAATTAATTTTTCCTCTGTATTTTATGTATATCTGAGGACCTACATTTCAAATTTCAGAATCATACGATATTGTTTGATATGTTTTCTAAGGCTAATCTAAATGCAATTTTTTCAAATTTACAATATGAAATTCAAAAGTTTTAACAAAATGATTATGGTTGGATATTGATAAAATTCTTGCAGGAGCATCACGTTGAACAAATCATGCCTATGAAGCGTTAATATTTTGGAGCTATATGTTTTCTTTTCATATTTTTATGATAGCCATTTATTTACATTTTATTCTAGAGATGAAATATTAATGTCTAAAATTCTAGGCATGATGACATTATTTGTATTACCTAAATTTTTGTTAGGATTTGCAAAAGTTTATTTTTTCTTAAAAAAAAAATAACACAAATTGCAGCTTATATGTTATCTGCAGGAATTGGACGAAGTTAGTTCCTATATATATTTTTTCATAAATGATTTTGCAAAGGGCATTTTGTGCAAACATATGTTTAAATCTTTTAAATAAAAGATTTAAAACATTAAGTTCCAAAAGAAATAAGTGCAAATATTAGATGGGAAGAATATATTTTTGAATCATTGATTTAAAAATATGCATCATAAAAGCATCTGGTGAAGCATATATTTAATCTTTTAAATAAAAGATTACAAGAGAAAATAAAAGGATTTATTTAAAAGGGAGAAATATGAATGCTCAGATTTCAATTTTTACAAAATATATAATGGTTTTATGGAGAGCATATTTTGTAAATCTTTTAAATAAAAAGATTTGATATATTGCCAAAAGAATTAAAAGTTTTTCCAAAAAGTAAATCATTTTAATAAATGATTTTAGAAAACTTTATAAATAAAGATGCATCAATATTATGAGATGGGTCCCGATGGGTTTAACCCATCGAGTATCAGTGTAAGCATTCTCAAGCTTCCCCGATCCCTCGATGAAGAGTTATTGTTATATCAATTATTGTTACTATTCGAGTGTGTCTTCTTTTGGCACCAGGAGGAGAGTTTGCATTTGTGGTATTAGATGTACGAAGTGAACCTATGGCAGTTGGGCGTGCACTTGATCTTCCTGTGTATCTTGGAGATGCAAAGAGGTTCTTCTTAAAATGGAAGTAGAAAAATAGTCTATGTGGAATGCTACGTGTGACAGATAAATAAAACACTGATTTTTCATATAGCAACGAAAATTCTAGTCTAAATTTG
Organism: Cryptomeria japonica; assembly: GCF_030272615.1. Classification (NCBI taxonomy): domain Eukaryota; kingdom Viridiplantae; phylum Streptophyta; class Pinopsida; order Cupressales; family Cupressaceae; genus Cryptomeria; species Cryptomeria japonica. The sequence continues at coordinate 467,542,729 of NC_081409.1, forward strand.
AAAGAATAAAAATAAACAAAGACAAAAATCAGCAGCAAATTTCATTCACGTTTTTACTATTTGAGTGGTTTTGGGGGGCTGAATATGAGCTTTAAATGGTTATTTTTGTCTCTCAATAGAAGCCCAAACCATTCATCTTACCTTGGAGGTCATTTTTACAAGGTTTTTGATGTTTTTGGAGTGCCAGCAAGCTCAAAAATGGGCTAGATTTGAAAGTGACGGCCTGAAACATTTCATCAAAAAAAATAAAAATAGATACACACAAAATGGATTTATTGAAAAGGCTACGGAAACTTTCAAGTGATTGCAATTAGCAAATGCTAGATTAAGCTATGCTTTTTTAGTGCCTCTATATCAATATAAGTATATGTTGATTATTCTCCATAAAATGGTTGTGAGAGAAATGGATCTGAAATTGTGTCAGAAGCTTATCGCTATCAGTATGAGAAAGGCAATAGGCGACAACGCGAGCATTGGGAATCATGGAAAATACATACAAATGAAAGTGAAATCCCTACACATGCTCTGGAAGATTTATAAGATCTTTCGGCCAGAGACAGTAATGGTTAGAAAATGATTTTGATATTTTCCTTCACCTCAATCTATGCACATTTTTCTTTGGGTTCGACCAAAATGTCAATAGAGATGGAAGAAGAAATTGCTTGTGGATTGCTCAATCGGTGGCTTTCAAATTTCATGAAGTGTGCAGGTCTAATCGGGTATAACATCAATCATAGCAACGTTGATAAGGCAGATACATGAAGCATTCGCTAATGATCATAATAGTCGGGTCACCTTGCTAGCTGCAACCAGTGTTGCATAGGCTATGAACTTCTTTGTACTCTTGTCCTGTTACATATTACATGTTTGGAGGTGATTTGTTTCAGAGGATGGATGTGTGCTATTATAAAATTCTCCAAACTGCCCTAACCCTAAAGCTATCGCAAATCGGCATAATAGAAATAATGTTACCCCGATAGTGCATTGTTGTGCCGATGGAAGACATTGGTAAGATTATTTTTCTTTTACGCCATCAGGAGATCGACAAGCCTCAAAAGCACATACCCTGATGGCCAATGGAGTTGGAGAAAGGAAATAATAACTCATCGAGCATCGGTATAGAAGTAAAATTGCTATCCCGATGAGCCAATGAGGTGTGCAAAATTATGGTGATGGAGATCAATAAGGTAATATTGTTTTATTTCGCTATTTGGATAGCGTAACAACAAATAATATTTCTTAGGTTTGCATGCATAGGAAGTATTTTCTTATCTAAAGAATTCAATATAGTATTTTATTGTCTTAACAATTTTTTTACTGCTCATGTAAATACTATTGAAAAGGGAAAATTATTATTTTAAAGATTATATATTTTCCACATTGAATTATTTTGAAGGAGAATATTCTATTTATAAATGCTTTTTGACACAGTGAAAATAATGAATTACACTTGATGAATGATATTTTCTTTTCTCTTATAAATATACTTGCCATAGATCAATGAATAGAATAATTTATTAGGGTTAATATTTTTTATTTTTCAAAATCATAATGTGAATATTATTGATTACGAAAGGATACATTTTTACCAAAAGGGAAAATCGTTATTTCATTTTTCTATGTTGTATTGTTTTTTTTTGTAAGGCAATATCTTGGTCAAAGGAAGTAATTACTATGAGAGTTGAGAAACACAACACCACGGGAGCCTAAAGATCTTCTGTAAGTTGAATAATCTGTTACAAGGAGAAGAAAGGAAGCAAAATAACTAAAAACAAAACACAGAAAATATGCTCAAAAGATAAGAGCTCAATATTCACAAAAATGTGTAATATGATAATAATACAAGGAAAAGAAAATTAACCTCTAATAGGTCAAGAAACCCTAAATGGGAAAACCTAGGCTTGCACATAATAATTAATAAAAGAATTAATTATTATGCACCTAAAGTTAGCTTAAGTGTAAAAAGAGATAATAGGGAACTTAAAGAATTAAACAAATATTGTTTAATTAATCAAGTAAATACCCGATTACTCTAACACCCCCCTTAAGCTAGACTTAGGGAGAAGCTAAAACCTAGAACAATAACTAAAAGAAGGAAAGATGGGTCCCAACAACAAGGCCTGATCAGGTACCCAAATACAATGAAATCTCTATGAAATGGAGAAAAAAGAGAAAACCCAGTGGGAAAAAACTCTTCTCCAAAAAGAGATAAAAGAACATGTTGAAAGAAGAAGAAGGAAGGAAGGCCTCATAAAGACCCCCCAAGGACAACTTCCTTCACCCCAAGCATAGAGCGCAACTGAAGATAGCGCGACGATGCAAAATTTTTCGTGAAGATGTCTACAACCTGCTCGGTAGTGGGAATGTACTCTAGAATGAGAGAACCATCCTGAATCAACTGGTGGATAAAATGCATGTGAAGCTCAATGTGCTTCGTTCACTGATGCTCTACTGAGTTGTGGGAAATATGAATAGCACTCTGATTGTCACACTAAAGAACAGTGGGACTATCAGGAGGAAAACCAAACTTAGTCATCAACCGTCAAAGCCATAAGATCTCCTAACTGGCGAGCACAACAACGCGGTACTCAGCCTCTGTAGATGATAATGCATGAGCATTATTCTTCTTGAAAGACCATGTGATAGGACTAGATCCAAGACAGAAAACAAAGCCAGAAGTAGAATTCCGATCAGTGACATCACCAGCCCAATCTGAGTCAGTGTAGCCAACAATGTGAGGTTCCCCTAATGTGTAGTGAATGCCATGAGAACTAGAGCCCTGAATGTACCACAAAATACATTTGGTAGCTTGCCAATGACTCTCATGAGGATCATGGGAGAATCGAGAGACAAGGCCAACCGCAAAGGAAAGATCAGGATGGGTGTGAGTCAGGTACAACAAATTGCCAACCAACTGCATGTAAAGTGTAGAATCTATTGAAGGAGTGGGACAAGTAGGAATCAAAACAATCCCTGACTGAAATAGAGTGGGAGCAGGCTTGCAATCAAGCATACCAAAGCACCGAAGCATTTCAAGAGAATACTTCTGCTGGTAAATGTAGATCCGATCGGAAGACTGAATCACCAGAAGACCAAGGAAATAGTGCAGAAGACCAAGGTCTGTCATCTCAAATTGGTCCATAAAGGATCATTGAATATGCTGAATCATAGAGGATGAGCTACCTGTGATAAGGAGATCATCAACATAGAGCACAAGAATCAGGATCTCACCCTAAAGAAGCTGAATATACACTGTGTGATCAAAATGACTACGGGTGAAACCAATGGAGAGCAAGAAATAATCCATCTTCTCATACCAAGCCCAAGGGGCCTATTTGAGACCATACAATGAATGTCAAAGTCTGCAAACCAAAGAACTGTCCTGCAAAAATCCCTGAGGTTGCTCCATGTAGATTTCCTCCTATAGGTCCCCATGCAATAAGAAACTCTTCACATCCATTTGAAAAATAGGCCATCTCCAAGAAGCTGCAAGAGATAGTACAAAGAGAATAGAGTTTATCTTGGCAACAGGGGTAAAGGTCTCGGAGTAATCAATACCCTTAACCTATGAGAAACCCTTCGCAAAAAGAGATGCTTTGTACTTATCAATGGAACCATCAGCAACATACTTAGTGCGATACAACCAACGGCACCTAACCATCTTTCTTCCCTTAGGAAGAGGACAAAGATCCCAAGTATGATTCCTCATCAAAGAAGAATACTCCTCCTCCATAGCACAATTCCACTCAGGGTGTCCTGTAGCCTCTGAAAAATTATGAGGATCATCTAAAATGGCATGACTCAAAAGACTAGAACCCACAGTATGAGAACGGGTGCGACGAGTATCTAAAGGATCACCGACCATAGAACCTACCATCTCAATAGTAAAGTGAGCCCACTTGGGCATCTGAGGTGGAGCAGGTGGAGGTGGGATGGTGGATTATCAACACTATCATTATAATCATCCTCAAAATAATCCTGAAGAGATGCAGTGGAAGGAGTAGGCAGAGGAGTAGACACTAGAGTCAGGGTATCCACTGTGGGAAGGCGCTCATCAAACTGAACATCCCATCAAAACAGGACCTCTCTGGAATCAGGATCAAACAACCTGTACGCCTTAACATCCTCACAATAGCCAACAAAATGAGGGGTTAGTTCTTCTGCTCTATGGATTTCCTCTAAGCATTAGGAATAAAATCCCATGCCTCATTGCCAAACACTCAGAAAAAAGAAACATCAGGCTTGTCATAAGACCAAGCCTCCTCAGGAGTCATATGTCAAATCGCCTTGTGAGGCATAAGATTCTGAATATAGTCGGCACAATTGACTACCTTAGCCTAAAAAGACGAATCCATGGACCTGAACTAAATCATACAATTTGCCATCTCCCGTAAAGTTATGTTCTTGCGCTCAGCGACACCATTCTGCTGAGGGGTGTAGGGAACAGTAAACTAATGCTACAAACCATGCTCAATGCAAAAATCTCTGAAAGACTGATTCACATACTCCCCCCATTATCTGTACATATCCGTCGAATAGAATAGCCAGACTATTTCTCTACAAATGTCTTGAAGATTTGAAATGAATCAAAGACATCAGACTTGTACTTAAGAAAGTACACCCATGTGCGTTTGGAGAAGTCATCAATAAAAGTGAGTATATACTTGGCCCCAGAAAAAGAAGGAGTGGGAAATGACATGAGATCACTGTGAATCAACTCCAAGGGTGCCAAAAGCATGAGGGACTCTTCCCTTCAGAAAGGGATCTCTGTGATGCTTGCCAAGCACACAACCATGACAAACACCATCAGTGCAACAAATTTGTGGCATCCCAAGAACAAGTGCCTATGTACTCATCTGTTGAAGATATCTGTAATTGACATGGCCCAAGCGCTTATGCCAAAGCTTACTCACTGAATCTGCATGTTCTATAAGAGACGAACCTGCACCCATAGAGGGCTCAAATCCATCAAATCTATACAAATGAGATGCAGTATGAACACTCCCAGTAGTCACAACCAAATGAGAGTCATGGAGGTCCCGAATAACCACATCATATGGTGAGAACTCAACTATCTTACCAGAGCCAGAATGACAAATCTGATAAATGGATAGGAGGTTCGTTGAGATGTTAAGGACAACCAGAACATCCTACAGTGTACCCCCTTCCAAAGAGGCAGAACCTGAACCCAACTGAAAGCTGAACTGAGTCACCCACTACAATCTGTGATGTACCACAAGAGGCAAGAGAAGTAACCAACTATTGAGTGTGATTCATATGGTGAGAAGCACTAGAATCAAGTATCCATGTGGACCCATAGGTCGAAGCTTGAGTAGTGAGAGCTTGACCTTTCCTTGTGGAAGGAGAAGACACCTAAGGTGAGGAGATGTGATGTTGCTTCATGGCTTCCTCTAACGCCTCTAAGAATTTTCAACACCTGGAAACTGGATGTCCTTCCTTACCACAAAAACTGCAAGTGTCTCCTGATTTCTTCTTAGTCTTGGAGGAAGACTCACCAGACTATGAAGATTTCCCATGCTTTAGAGGAAATGGTGGTTTAGAATCAGACTTAGGAGGAGGCTTGGAGGAATGATCACGGCTTGCAGAATTCTTCTTTGGCTTCGGTTTCTACTTTTGCTTCTCCTTAGAGGACTGAGCAACCAATGCTTTGTTCTTGGATCCTGAGAGCATATCCAACTGAGAAAGATGAGACTGCTCATGAGACAAATGCTCACAAAAAACATCAAAGGTAGGCATGGTGAAACGAGCACCCAAGCCATCCATGGTGGAGTAGAAAGCAGAGGCAAAAAACTGAAAATGACCCCGAAGCTTTGAAAGAATCAAGTGAATGCACTCTGTGTCTGTCTTGATCTTGCCACATCCCTGAAGAACAGATCTAGTAGTCTTGAACTTGTTCAAAAAATCCTCAATGGTGGGAAAGGAATCAAGTGACAAGGAAACTAACTCTGCCTCAATCGGTAATGCCCGAATCTCATTAACCCTCCCAAAGAGAGACTCAAACTTCAACCACATAGCTCAAGGAGTGAGTAACTCATTAAGGTGAAATAGAAGACTGTTAAAGACATGAAAAGAGAGCAAACCCATGGCCTCATCCATCTTGTTTCTGTGCTGAAGAAGCTCATAAGGATGCTGCAAGAGAGGTTGAACCTCATCCAAATAAGACCACAACCCTCATGCCCAGAGAAGCCTTATGATGCGGGGCTTCCAGGTGTGATAGTTGTGTGAAGTCAATAACTCAACTGAAGGATCTCCCATGAAAACTCTGCACCTGCACCTGCTTGTTGGTTTTTTTATTATGTGATCTTTCTAAATAGACAGAAGATGCAGAAGGGTTTGTTTGTTTTGGGAGTTTCGGTGTTCTTGATTTCTGATATAAATGACAAAAAGCGAGAAAAAAATACCCCCCACAATAGATAAACCCAAACCCTAGTACATACTGATGAGAAGGAAGTATTGCATAAGCAAAAAAAAAATCAAACTGAAATATCATGTACCTGATGAAAATTATGAGAAACAAGATCACATATCTGAATAGAGCATGATGAGAGCTTTCCAATGCCTATTTGTTTTTAAAAAACAGAGTCTGTTTTCCCATTCTACGGACCCGGAAGTGCAAAAAAGAGTCTTGACTTTGACTGAAAAAAATACAGTCAAACAACAAAGTTGAAAAACAAATCCAACACCACGAGGTCCATCTCGGAACTAGCTTTCTGATGCCTATTCGTTTTCCAAAAAATGACTTTGGATGCCCAAGATATGGCCAAAAAATGAACCCCCCCTCAAAAAGGCAAGATGGTGGTGCTTCGGTGGAGGGGCCTAGTGGTGGTGGTGCTCGAGCGGCACTTCGGGGAGGAGTGGCGGAGTGGTAGGGCTGCGAAGGAGGTGGTCGGGTGCAGGGAGAGGCTGGGTGGCGAGTGCAGGGAGATGTCGGGCGGTAGTGGCAGCAAAGGTCAGGCGGGGCCGGTAGGGGGCTGGCAAGATGGGGCCGACGAGGATTGATAGGTCCAGTCGATCGTATGGACAGCCGGCGGCTGGACTATCAGAGGTACACAACCCCTGCAAAACCCCAATGTCCAAAAAATTTTTATTTTTTTTCATTTCGCCTTTTTGATTTTTTTGTTGATTTAAAAAAATAAAAAATAAAAAATCGGCCTGCATGCCGTAAAAAGGCCAAAAAAAAAAATTAATTTTTTTCTCGAACTACGTGTCAGGGTCGTATGGCCTGGTACTGAAGAAAACTACCCTTAGATTCTCAGGAGTCAAAACTAGGCAAGTTTTATATGACTATAGGGTTTTTTGGGCCTTCTAAGCACAATGGTGAGGTCCGTTAAGGCCCAAAGTGCTCAGAAAAAAAGACCTATCCCTAAGTACAAAAGAAAAACTTCCTGAAACCCCACATCTGCTTCCAATGCAAAAATTCTCAAAACAAGAATCGATAGCTACAAATCTAAAGCTCTGATACCATGTGAGAGTTGAGTAACATAACACCACAGGAGCCTAAAGATCTTTTGCAAGTTGAATAATCTGTTACAAGGAGAAGCAAGGAAGCAAAATAACTAAAAACAAAACACATAAAATATGCTCAAAATATGAGAGCTCAATATTCACAAAAATGTGTAATATGATAATAATACAAGGAAAAGAAAATTAACCTCTAATAGGTCAAGAAACCCTAAATGGGAAAACTTAGGCTTGCACATAATAATTAATAAAAGAATTAATTATTATGCACCTAAAGTTAGCTTAAGTGTAAAAAGAGATAATAGGGAACTTAAAGAATTAAACAAATATTATTTAATTAATCAAGACCTGATTATTCTAACAATTACAATTTATTTATAAATGCATTTTGACATATAGTAAAAGTAATGAATTATAGTTGATTATCAAATAAATGATTTTTTCTTTTATAAATATGTTTACCCTAATTATTGAATTGAACACTTTTTACATTAGGGTAAATAATTATAATGCTTTTAAGCATCAAAGTGTAATTACTATTATTTTGAGAAAATGTACTTTTACCACAAACAAAGTGATGAAATTGCATTTATTAAAGATGAAGACTAATGTTATAATGCAATCCTTTCATATGCATATTTTTGCTTTATGTGTATAAATTGAATATTTGTATTAGGGTATTTTATTCATATCATGTACTTAATGGTTTGATTTGTATTTGCAAGGGTATGTCCATGTGATAAAATATTTCCAACCTATTTTAGATTGCCCTAAAAGGTGAGAAGGTATAGAATTTTTTCCACGAATATCATTTTTACACAGGGAAGTATATGCTTTTATTTGCTATATAAAATCTTTTACCTTATGTTATTTAATGAGAACTATTATTAGGGCAAATTATTTTTAATATTTACAAGTATAAAATATTTTGATTTAAGGTGAACCAATCAAATCCCTTTGATTTGACCATTAACTATATCTTACCTTTGATTAGGTAATAATCCTTTATGTAAAATACTTGGTTTTTATTGTGCAGGAGATATTGAGGAGATGATGAATATTTGCCGAGAAATATTATCAAAGCGGAGGATAAAGGATATATTATTAAAGCATTATTTAGTATGGTGTTTTAGGGTTTTCCTTTTAAATTATATATGTAAACCAAAGGGTGTGTCCTTTGGAAAACAATTGTATGTAGCTTCCTTCTATAAATGAAAGGGTGTGTCCTTTCATTCGTGTCTATTGGCTCACATATTTATATGGAGTCATTTTTTGTATGTAAAGGGTACAATCTATCACTACCTGTAAGGGCTATAGGCTATATGTATTAGAGAAGTTTGTAGGAAGAAGAAGCATCATTTTGTGCAAGCAATTTGTAATGGAGTATCTGCAAGTGCAGCTTATGTATGCAATTCTTTCCTGAAGATTAATATACAAGGTTCATTGTTTCTTTTCCAAATATTGTGTACACTTTTGTGTTGATGATTATCTTTGTCCTCTTGATAAATCTGTGCATAGATTTGCTATGATGTAAATCACATGCTCTTGCATTAAGTGAAAGATTGAGTTCTTATTGTTTGTGTAACACATACTGAATCTTCATAGTTGATGAGAAATTGTCTCTTAAGTTGATAAGATATTTTGTCTGCAAAGTGTCATATATATCCTTGGATAGAGGCACTGGTCTGCTATTGATCTTTAAAGGTTTTGATCTGTATGCATTCAAGGTCCTTGATAGAGAAATGTTCTTTCCAAATCCTATATGAATTGATTTATGCATATTTCTTTTAAGTCCTAAAAGCAATCTCATTTTCAATATACATTTACAATCATTTTCTTTTCAAAACATTCAGTTAAAGCACATAATAAAGTATGATTTCAGAACAATAATTTTGCCAGTTTTGCAATCTGCTAAAAGGTTTAAATCCACTTTAAATAACCTCTTTTGTGCTTGAGAGGAAGAGGCACACCCACCTAGGTTTAGTGGAGCCTAAAGTGCAGAGGGATTTAGTCTTTGACTATCCCTGTTCGTTGGCCAAGGCTGATTGGACTACTTGAGGATTTGGCAAGTCTTTAGGTTTTCCAATCTGTGGTTTTGGGCACCAATGGGTCTTTTTAAGAATTTCCAAGTATCTTCTCATAGTACATTTACTCCTGAGCCTCCAATGATGATGATGTTTGTCAAATTTCTCCCCATAATTTCCATCTCGATAATGGCTAGCTTCCTCTCGATGTTTACCATCAATAACATTGGATCATTAGCCTCATTCCCTTCATGTGGTGGTTTCCTTGTCAATTCCTCTAAGCCACATTGTTTCTAGCTGACTATGTCATCACTAACCATGTTGGTAAGTTCCACTCTTAGTTGTGGGATAGTTTGAAGAAGGTCAGTCAACTTGATATGCATGGTTGTCTAGAAAACCTACCAAACTATGTTCTTCTCTGACTCTAATCGTAACAACATACTTGCAGTTTCATTGGAGGTTATTTGTTCCTTAACCAACACTTGTTCTACTTCTTCTCTAGCTTCTTGGAGTTGTTCCTTCTCTGTACAAGGGTCCAAGTACATCACCTTATTTGTTTTTTCTTTCATGATTGACAAAGTCCAATAGAAATTGTTGTGTCCCAATCATTAATTTTTGTGCCATCAATGTTCCAATGGCTTGATGTCATGCTAGTTGGCACCTACCAAGTGGAAGGTTGGTGGCTAGAGTTTTGGTCTTCTAAGACATTTCAAGCATCTTTTAGTAGTGTGTTCACACCCAAGCCTCTGTCGATGATGGTGTTCGTCAATTTACTCCCCATTATTTTTATCTTGATGATGGTTGGTTTCCTCCCCATGCTCAACATCAACAACATTGGATCACTAGCATCCACCTTGGCAGCAATCAACCATCCCCTCATGAGGAGTGTGTCGTATGCCTTCTTCTGCAATGGAATGACAACAAAGTCTAAGAGAAATCATTGTGTCCTAATCGTTAATTTATGTTTCATCAATGTTTCCAATGAATTGATGTTGTGCTGGTTGGAACCTACGAAGTGGAAGGTTGGCAGCTAGAGTGTTGGTCTTTCAAGGAATTTCCAAGTATCTTCTAGTAGTACATTTACTCCCGAGCCTCCATTCATGATGATGTTTGTCAAATTTCTCCCCATAATTTTTATCTCAACGATGGATGGCTTCCTCTCGATGCTCGATGTCAATAATATTCGATCATTAGCCTCATTCCCTTCATTTGGCGGTTTCCCCATCAGTTCCTCTAAACCACATTATTTCTAGCTGACTATGTCATTGTCGTGCCTATGAAGTGTGATACCTGCAGCTACAACACAAAACACTTAATAGATCATTACAAGCATGGTTAGAAAATAATAAGAAAATAAAGGTGAACCATGAAAAAGCGACCTATCTCCTCCTAAGAGATGCAAGTATGGATTTGCTCTCAGATCTGGATAAGCAATCCCAGTGACTTGACTACACCTAGATGGAGGATTTGAAATGATAATGATGTGCAAAGATGATATTGATTATGCTAGATTGATCCAAAAGACTAATTAAGCTAATGATATGCATGATTAAGCTATGATGATAATGCAATTAAGCTACAAAAGAGATTGATTAAGCTACATGATTCAACAATTATGCTAGAAAATGATCAAATTAAGCTAAATCTAAGATACAATTTCTTAAAACAACTATGCTCAAATGATATGCCTATAGTAACAATGCATAAGATGAAATGAGATGGGATCCTTATTTCTCCAAAATGGGGGATATTTATAGGATTTCTAAGGCCAAGGGTGAGGTGGCAGGAATCAACAGTCAAGATTGAGTCTAAAGATATCAAGGGTGAAATTGGAGGAGGTTGGAGAAGAGGTTGGAGGAAGAGACACTTGTCATCTCTATGGTGACAAGTCTCAAGGAGATTTTCTCATAAAAGGGCAAGTGTCCAAGAGAGGAGACATGTGGCCAAAGTTCCACATGTCTCAAGAAGAAAATATCCACACCATAGGAGGTTAGGATAAGGAGGTTAGAATATGCAAGATAGGATAGAGTTAGTTAAACCCAAGGTTAGGTGGAATGGGTTAGGTTAGAGGGATGGTTAGGTTAGGTGGTTAGAAGTTAGGAGGCATGCGGGTAATTTGAATTTAAAAATCCAAATAATAGGAAAATACTAATTAATTCTCAACAACTCATAAAATGATTTGTTTTAATTAATTAGAGGATTAGAAGAATTGATTGAAGTGGGGGGATTAATTAATTTGAATTAATTAATCAAAGGAGACTATGGAAACGAACCTATTAAATAAATCCTTAGATTTTTTAATAAGTAGATGAAAGAGAGAATTTAATCAAATTTCCTAATGAATTCAACTAAATTAGGAAGGCGGATTAATTAAATAATTGCTTATTCAATTAATTATCTTAAGACCATTTTTAGGTGTATGGAGTCATCATTGACCATTTTGGTAATCACCACTCTTAGTTGTGGGATATTTTGAAGAAGGTTAGTCAACTTGATATGTATGGTTGTCTAGAGAACCTGCTGAACTATATTCTTCTCTGACTTCGATTGTAATGATGTACTTGCAGGTTCAATGGGATTATTTGTTCCTTTACCAACACTTGTTCTACTTCTGCTCTTGCTTCTTGGAGTTGTTCCTTCTCTGTACAAGGGTCCAAGTGCATGACCTTCTTCATATTTTCTCTCATGATTGTCAAAACTACCTCATCTTGTTCCTTCACATCTAGCATCTTAATACCCTTTTTCTTTAGGCAATTGGTGTCTTCATGGTCACCTGGTCTGCACTATTGGCACAATAATTGTACATTGTCTTTCTTATTTGGTAGTCTCTCATAAAGTATCCCCATTTTCTACATTGTCAGAACTATATGATAGGAGATCCTCTAGAGTCAGATTCTATTTGATTTTTCCCTCCTCGTCTATTTCCAAAACTTCTTAATAATACATTATGTGGTTTCAATGGAGTAGACTCTCCCTATGTGAAGAGTACTTTCATACTTCTAGTTTTCAAATTATATGGACACTCCAATATTGAATGACCCATAACCTAGCAAATATCACAAAACATCTTTCTAGGATAATTACCTTTCACGTGCCTATCAATTTTGTACTCACTACACCATAGTTCATTGCTTTCTTTATTGGTTCTTTTATCGGCCTTCGATTATTTCATCATTCTCATCCTATCTCGTCGTAGGGATTGAACTGTTTTGGATTCTTCATTTCTACTACCTTTGATGCTCTCATTATCACTAGTCTTCCTCTTTCCTCGAGAATATGTTTTGTTTTTACTCTCAATTTGCATTGCCTAATTATAAGCATCTATGTACGAGGACAGAGGCACTACTTTCATCTTCTTATGTAGCAAATGGATTAGTCCTTTAATGAGCCACCTCATCTTCAACCCATCATCTAGTTGGTTCTTCATCTTACTTAGCAACTCCTTAAGCCTACAATTGTATGCATGTTCATTCTCATGATTTCCTTGTTTTGTATTATAGATTTCAGCAACAATTTCATTTTCATTCCTTAGGAGTTTAAATTCCTCTAGAATGCCTTTTTCAAGCTATCCCACAATTTCATGTATTTTTCTTCTAGTTCTAAGAACCAGTTGATGGCTATTTCTCGTAACATTGTAGGAAATGCCCTCAACTAATAGTCTTTATCTAATTGAACGCTTGCCAACCAAGTGGTTTTGTATGTCTTTTAGTACCACATAAAATTCGATGATGCATTCCCCATGAAATTCAGCAATTTTTGTTGATCCACATTCAAACTTGTCATAGGAATCACCATCTTTCTCTCCTGCTTACTCCCTTGTGTGTCAGACTTGGTTGACTATTCTGATCACTACATTTTGGTGCTTTCTCAGCACTCTCGTCCATGTGTCTGTCCTCTACACATCTGCCTCCAACGTCCCCAACTCTCTGAGTACTTTGAGGCTCTAACTCATTCTTGTGCTTCATCTATCTTGGGGTCTACAATTTGAATCCTCCAAATCTTGGTTCCCCTAAGATGGATAGATGACAAAATATATCTGAGTTCAATATTTTCCTCTTCATATTCCTCATTTGACATTGATTGTACGGACATATAATTCCTCAAATATTTCTCATAATCTTCTTCTTTGTTCTCTATGTCTTACAATCCTTAAAGATCCCTTGATTTCTTGATCTTGACCACTCTATGGCCTCTTATCACCTTTATTAGGATTTAAGTTCATGAGCCACTCAATTTGACCTAATTTATTTTAAAGCAATGGTGCCAAATGTTTACTGCTATCTCTAATAAATTAAATATGGGAAGCAATAATACAAATGACAATGCATACCAAATACATGAGTAAAATATATCTTTATTCACAGATGAAATTATTACAGAGAAGAAGACCAAAGATGGTTGGCCAAGGATTACAATTGATCTGACTCTATCATGCTCCCTTCCCTGATGGTATACTACATATTTAAAGGATCAACAATTTCCAAGAGGAATGCAATCATCAACCAACCGACACATTAACTACTTGAGAGTGACAACCCACTTAATACAAACAATTAATACATTGGCAAATAACCAATATTATAGAACATAATAATAGGAATTGTATGCTAACTATAGTAGAGAAGATATCCCTTCCCTCTCTCCTCAATTTGAGTCTTTAGAGGATGATATTTCATGGAAGACTATCCAAAGAAGGAAAGGTGGATATCCTAAACATGCTTGTGCTTCCCACACCCAGGTTTTAGGTGCTTGAAGAATTAGGAAAGGTACAAGGGTGGTGTAGTTGGCCATCCTTGTTCGTTCTTGTTGGCATCTTGGGTTCAAATTTTATGTATTGATGGAAACATTTGGCATGTGATAGCTTGGTCATTGTTTTGTGATAGCCTATCTTTTTTGGCATATTTTTTTCTCTTCTCTAGTTGTGTGCTAGATGTGTCTTCTTATAAAAGGTTTTGGGGCCCCTTGAAAAACTTATTTTCCCCTTAATAAAAAAAATGCCTTATAGAAATAGTGCAATGGGGTTGAAAATTCTAACTAAAAGGCTAAAGAAGATTGAGGGATATCCTCCTACTTAGCAAGCTAGAAAAATGATATGGTTGCTTGCAATACAAGAATGAGGGGAAGTAGGCTAAAAAGGGCTAGAACTAGTGAGAGGGACCTACAAAACTTTTTGAAACTACATGAAAAGTTCTCCAGTGAGAAATTGGAGGGTATTGAAAACTTCAGTAAGTTGTAGTTGGTCTTTAGGTTTGTTTTCTTTTTCTTTGTTTTGTTTTTTGGTTGTACTTGGAACTCTAGTTATCTTTGGTAATGGCTAGTTGTTCTTTGGTTAACATTTTTGTGTAATTGGGTTTTAGGATTCATATAGAACCTATTTAACCCTAATAAAAAAAAATATTTTAATTGATTAAGTTTTTTGTAGTAGAAAAATTAGACAATTGATTGCATGTTGAGAAAAGAGAGAAAAATGAAATCTTCATTCAAAATGAGGCATAACAATGGAAACATGCTTAGCAATTACTTAAACATTAATGTAAAGAAAAGATGTATGCTCACTATTTGTGAACATATAATGTACTAATATCTCACATTATATGTCAACCTATGTAACATTTCTAGACCCTACATATTAGTTATGCAACATTTACACCTTTACACAATAGGAATCAACATGCTTTTTATTATCATGCTAGGAAAAAGGATTATCATCATATGCAAATTTATTTCCCCGTGACCTCTTTAGATATTTAATAAAATTTCATGTGATGAAAGTGTGTCGACTTGAATTTCATCCTCAGAATGTTACCTGCAATAAGTTAGTTTCACAAAATACAAATGGAAATACTACAGGAAATCCAAACTCAACCAATGAAACTACATGAAGTACATATGAAATAAAATACTAATATTACCTTCATGGCTTATGTCTCATTGTGTCCTAACTCCACTATTCCTAGTTGCACATGGTGTGCTCTTAGACAATGCAATGATGGCTTCCAAAATGGCATATGAAGAATGGACTGATAACTTGTAGTTAACTGATACTATGATATGCAATACTACATGATTATGCTATATGATAATTTCTATTGCTATTTGCTATTTGCTATTTGCTATTTGCTTCAAAAACTCACGGATGCATATGATTGATTTGAAGACTAACTCTCTCTCAACTGAAGCTCTTGATTTTATAGACCTTGAGAGGATTAGATGATGTGGCTTAGATCAACAGTCATGATCAGATCTACAGATTTGAATGGTTGTGAGCAAAGGTGAAGGTTGAGAGAAAGGGGGAAGGAGAAGACAAGTGTCACTCATCTCACTTTGACTAGGTTGCTGACTGAGAGAATCTAGGGATGGTTGGAGAAAATTTAGGCATGATAGGACAAGTGGACTCAAGTCCTTCCTAAGATGTAGGGGATGTTGGAGAGAATATAGGAAATGGTTATGAAATGTGTGTACGTACACAATATTCATTAATTTTGGAAGTTGGAGATAAATGATGAATTAATATTTAAGAAATATTAATTTCCTTAGCCACATGTTTGATGAGTTGGCAAAGGGAAGATGAAGTGGAGATGGAGGGTGAGTTGGAAAAGGGATTAAATAATTTTGAGAATTATTTAATATTTGAGACTATAGGATAGGAGAATAACCATTAAATATTAGATATTTAATTGTTTGGAGGAGACAATTAAATATTAGATATTTAATTAACTTGGTTAAAAGGATAATTAAATATTAGATATTTAATTAATTAGAAGAATAGGATAAATGAATTACATAAAAAAATATATATATATATTTTTTATCGATAAAAGGCCGAGGCCAAAGAATTTTATTAATTTTTAAAAAATATATAGAATTACATTTACACCTCCATTCGGTGTGGGCACATGTAGGAAAGAATGGAGGGAAGAAAACCTCCTGTCTAGCCCAGATCCCTCAAGGATCAGAAAAAATTAAGAATGCAATACAAAATGGAGATACAAGATCACAAAGGGAACTTGTCCAAAATAATGAAGATTGTCTATAGAAATCCTCTGTGTAAAGTTGAGTAGCAAATTGCCCATTTCTTGGGGTGATGCTGCCATTTGTGGGTGACAGTTCTTGCTATTCCTGAAACACAAGGTTATGCATGCTCTGCTCCATATGCTGCACAAAATCTTGATAAAATCTCTCACCAGAGTGTTAGGAAAAGGAAAACTGAACAGGTCAACTTATACAATATATCATACCTACCTGGATGGTCACCCTGTTAGGATACACAGCTCAAAATATTAGTCTCAAAAAATCTCCAGAAATATAATGTAAGAGTGATTACCCATCGGAAAGCATAAACTCAATAAATATTAACAAGGCAAATTCCATAAGTATTCCTACAAAGAGATCATGGGGAGCTACCATCTTAAATAATATACACAGCTTAACAAGATTACGAAGCTAAGTTAAAGCAACCTAGAGACATTAAAGGCTGAAAGCTTCTTAAGAACAAAACAAGAGACAAAACATCAAGAATATAGGGGACCGAAAAGGTAAAATAGAGATGAGGATAGCTAGGTAAGTGTTAGTCCCAAAAGAAGGCAATATCTACATAATAATACCTATATATCCGTGATCACATATATCTAGGAGTGAGATATGCCAGCACGTTTATATACCTATGCTTAATAATGTAAGGTATTGCCTCCTTCTAGTCTTAAAGCTTATCCTAGCAGAGCGGTGATGAACTTTAGAAAAGACTCATCGAAGACAGTAATTCCATCAACAAAACATAACGAGGAAAGCGAAGATGGTTTTCATCTATGGGAAAAGGTCTTCGAGGAGATAATACCATCGGTGTAACATAAAAAGGGCTCACCGAAAGGAAAGTTTTCATCAAAAGAATAATGTCGATCAGACAAAAGGAAGCAACATCGATAAAAGATATCGATGAGGAAATAGGTTTCGAGGACACTAAAAGGCATGCCTCTAATACGCATAGTTTCACCAATGCGCCTTTATCGGTGGAAGATGGTAAGGGAGGATAAAGAAAGGCTTTAGTGAGACAATAGATCCATTCATCGACAGGGCATGATGATTTTGATGGAAGAAGTGTTTTGGTGGAAAAAATAAAGGAGGTCACCGAAGCCCACAGTTTCTTCGACATAAAAACCTAGTGGATATCAGATAGGTATCGGTGAGGAAACAACCATAGTGACCGATTATATTATTTTGATGAAAGAAGGATTATCTGTGAAGTTAAATTATAAAATCCCCCTATTGTTAAAATAAATTATCATTTTCATTAATACCATGGTAGCCCATAAGTCATCAAGCGGGTGTAATAGCATCCTATTTAAGATATCCGAGTTCAAATAATATTGATGAGACCCAACGATGTCTCATCAATATAGAAGGGCCATCGAAGAAAGGAAGCATCGATGAACTTTAGAGAAGACTCATCAAAGACAATAATTCCATCGACAAAAGATATCGAGGAAAGCGGAGATGGTTTTTATTGATGGGAAAAGGTCTTCGAGGAGATAGTACCATCAGTGTAACATTAAAAGGACTCACCGAAAGGAATGTTCTCATAAAAATAATAAAGTTGATCAGACAAAAGGAAGCTACATCGATAAAAGATATCGATGAGGAAATAGGTTTCGAGGAAGCAAAAAGGCATGCCTACGATATGCATGGTTTCACCGATGCGACTTTATCGGTGAAGGATGATAAGGGAGGATGATAATATCGATGAGACCCAATGATGTATTCATCGATATAGAAGGGCCATTGAAGAAAGGAAGTGCTGATGAACTTTAGAAAATACTCATCGAAGACAAAAATTCCATCGACAAAAGATATCGAGGAAAGCGGAGATGGTTTTCATCGACGGGAAAAGGTCTACGAGGAGATAATACCATCAGTGTAACATCTCACCGAAAGGAGTGTTCTTATCTAAAGAATAATGTCAATTAGACAAAAGGAGGTTACATCGATAAAAAATATCGATGAGGAAATAGGTTTCGAGGAGGCTAAAAGGCATGCCTCCAATATGCATGGTTTCACCGATGCAACTTTATTGGTGGAAGATGATAGTGTTACTACTTATCATATTTCCATTAGTTTTATGTCAAAGTTATACTATATACTCTAGTCGGTTAACACTACCAAATCATGCAGTCGGTATACACAGAGAAGTTGGTATGCACAGTCTAGTCGGTTACAGAAGAAAGCAGTCACAGAACGCAGTATACACCAAGCTGTCTACCGAGTATCTTTTTATGTCTATCGAGCAGCAAAGATGACACACCGAGTTGATTAACACCAAGTGAAACATGTTACTAGATTCATTGAACCTGGACATGCATATGAAAACATGTTACAAGATCAAGGCACATCTAACCGTTATTGCATTAGAAATTGCACTAGAAGATTGTGTACGATTTTGAGATCAATCTAACCAATGAAATATTTTGTATAGTTATTCATTCAAGGAATTGTGTTTGTAAGATCAAAGAAATGAATTGTATCATCGTCTTAAGAGATCTATTTATACAACATGGGTTAAAGGTGTGTGCATAAGTGTAAGAAGACTGTTACAGAGACACAGAGGTCACCGAGAAGGTTTTTAGAGAACAGTCGAAGAACAGAGTAAACAGAAGGGTTTACTGAGTTACTATATGGGTTACTGAGGTATGCTAGAAGCAAGGTAATCTATTCTGAGCACATAGAATTTGCTATAGCATTTTAGATGTAAAGTTGCAGATATTTGTAATGATTTTATTGTAATATTGTGAAGTTGAAAGAGAAACCTTTAACAGGGTAAAAGACTCTAATCAAGTCTATAAATTGTAAAGCCTCTAACCAGGTGTAGCATTTAGATTAAGTGTTGTAAAATCCTTTAGCAAGGTAGATCTAATAGATCTTGATACTCCTATCAAGGTAAGCTATCAGAAATAGCTAAATATGTATCTCTAACTGAGCACTCTTTATTATTGCAGTAGTGAAGTTGTGGGTGCCATCCCCACCGCAGTTTTTCTCTCTAACCAAGAGTTTTTGCGTAACCAAAATATATGTGTTATGGACTGAATCATGTATGATTGTTATCTATTTGTTTTAGCTTTATTTTATGTTACTGTACTATTCGGTTTATGCATAACTATAAAGTTATTATTCAAGAAAAGTTTTGGAGTACTGATTCACCCCTCCCCTCTCAGTACATTAGCTTTCCATATTGGGCCTAACAATTGGTATCAAAGCTCGAATCTTGGAAAAGGGTTTAACTGCCTAAAGAGAAAGATCTTATCAATGGAAGGCTATAAACAATCTCGAAGGACTATGTATCTGCAAGAAGAGCTAGATCATGCTAATCAAGTGATTGTAGACATGCAAAGGCAAATACAAAAATCTCTGAAAGTGAGAAGAAGATTATCTGATGATTTGCAGGACTCTCAAGAGTTAGTGGAACAAATTGAGACATCATTTGAGAATAGTATATTTGAAGAAATTGAAGAAATGATTGAAGTATTGAAAGAAAAGAACAAAGCATTGGCTGATCAACTAAAAGCAATGAAAAGAGAACATGAACATTTCAGCACACAGATGACTAAAAATCTAGATGCATTAAGAATAGCTAAGGATAAAGTAAGAGAT
Source organism: Cryptomeria japonica (assembly GCF_030272615.1). Lineage (NCBI taxonomy): Eukaryota > Viridiplantae > Streptophyta > Pinopsida > Cupressales > Cupressaceae > Cryptomeria > Cryptomeria japonica. The sequence goes on from NC_081409.1 coordinate 467,562,873, forward strand.
CTAGAAAGAGAGAAACAACAACTTCAAGTCTTAGTATCTGATAAGAATGATGAAATCTCAAGGTTGACTGGAATTCAACAAAACCTATCAGATCAACTAGGTTATGCACATCATGAAGCAATTCTAAAGAATGATGAAAATCAAGCATTGAAATTTGAAGTATCAAGGTTTACTGATGAACTTGAAACAGAGAATAAATCCAAAGAAACACTGAAGAAGAGTTATGATGCATCAAAGATGTTGGATGAGCAACTGAATACAAGAAGACCCAACAAAGATGCAGGACTTAGTTACAAAGGAAAAGACTCTACCAAGAAAGGATTTCATACTACCGAGAGAGGAGAATCATCAAAGCAAACTGGAAACAAGAATAACATCAAAAGAAACAAGCCTATTTGCAACTACTGTGGAAATCAAGGTCACACTGCCAACATATGCCAAATCAAAAAAGGTAAGCAACCGAATGTCACTAAGTCAAATGGTTATTGTTACAATTGCAATAAATATGGTCACACATCTAATCAATGTAGGACAAAGTTTGTTAACTATTATCAAAAGGCAAAATTCAAAGGGTTTTGTAGAAATTGCAATAGATATGGACATAGTACCGAGAAGTGTTGGTTTAAGCAAAAGAACTACATGTGGTCTACACACCGAGCAAACACTAGAGGTTACCGAACTTACAGAAATCCTTACCAACAATATGCAGCAGTACCATGGGATTACAATACAAGGATATGGTGTGAATGTTGTGGAAGATATGGACATATTAGTGCTAACTGTTTTATAAGGTTTGGAATGAACAACCGAAGATCATGGAGAAATCCTGGTATGGCATGTTTTCATTGTCACAAAGTTGGACATTTGGCTGGAGATTGCAAAGATCAACCTAGAAAAGACACTGAAGAAATAAAAGAAAAATTACAGATGATTTGGAAAAAGAAGAAAGTTGTGTCAAATGAAGAAAGAACCTTACCTACCGAGTTAGGTACACGTATTCCAAATTAATCGATAAAGATATTAAGGGATTGCATTCTCTGAAGGTTAAAATCATAACAGTTCCTGTTTTATTATGTACTAAATTCAAAATCTGCATAGTTAAGATGAATTATTAAGTTTGAAGTTCTATCAAAGTCTTTTGAAGCACTTTATAGGAAACCTGTCAAGTCGGTGAATACAGGAAGCCTGTCAAGTCAGTAAATGAAGGAAGCTTGGTTACTCGGTTAAAATGAAAAAAGAGAGTAAATCGGTTAAAGAGGAACTGAGTGCATTTAATGTTTTTGACCTAACCCACACGGAGCCCGATAAGGTATTTTGTGTACTTAAAAGTATTTTCGCGGTCATTTACACTTACCAAGTTTTTGAAAGAGTAGAGCAGAGCGATTCCAAGGTGATCAAAACCTCATTCAAAGAAAATCCAAGGTATTTACAACAAATCTCATCACACTGTTAAGGTAGCTTACTGATCTTATCAAATTGTTATTATCTGCTGAGTGTGAAGCGTCTGTCGTTTGAAATCCTGAAACCCTAAGGACTCTTTACTAGTTTTTAACCTGAAATCTTCAATGGCACCAAAGATCCAAGATCCCATAGTTGTCAAGAATGTAGAGAAGCCCTCACTGAAATACTCTTTGACTCCTAAAGTTGCCTCCGAACTGGGTGACAAAACTACCTTTTCACTCATCCCGGATCGAGTCTTGTTAGTCGAAGATGTGAGATTCTTCACCAAATGTCGTGTTGAAGAACTCGATCATGTTGAAATCAGAGACACCTATGATGAACTATGTACCGATGGTGTATTAAACAGCAAGTATGAACACATCAAAATCAAAGGATTAACTGAAGCCTTAACCTACCCTCGCGTGTTCAAGCCCCAAAGGGTCAAGTTTGTTCTGAGTAGAGTTCATGATGATTTCATGTGGCTAGAAGAGCAACCATTTAAAATCACAAAGAAATCATTCATGTGATCACCGGTTATCCTATTTATGATCATGCGTGAGCTCAAAAGATGATATCCCAGAAGGAATTGATCAGTTTAACTAGAGTAGAATTTGATTACAGAGGACTGAAACTGAACAATGTCACTAATGCAGAACTTAAGTTTGCTATTAGAGTAATTGGTTACTGTTTCTTCCAATCAGCAAGGGAAAACAGTGTACCCTATGCAGCAGTTGACTTAGCTTATAAAATTATGAAAAAGGGAATGAAAATTGACTTATGTGAGGTGTTACTGAAGAACCTATTTGAGAATCTGAACACAATAAGGAAGTTGAAGAAGAAAAACTCAGAAAATACACTAAGGTTTGGTTCACTTCTTGTATGCATGTTTTTCTACTTTGAAAAATTCTTTCCATCAGTCGATAAAGTAGTTTGGGAGCTACACCGACCAATCACCCATCAGATTAATGACTTCATCAAGAAGTTAGGAGATAATTTCAATGATATCATGGATGATTACTTCAGTAAATTTCAAGAGAAAATGCATGACATGTACCGAATTCCACCCCAGCTAGTGGAGAAGTATAAAAATGATATATGTTTTGAAGTTGACACCGATTACTGTTATGTGAATGTTGTGGAACCAAGGACTCAATCTTTGCCACCTATGGGTTACAAGATTGACTTTGACATCACACAACAACAAATTGATGCATTTTGTACATTGCCCAAACATACTACCGAGCTAATTTATGGAGCCTATGAGGAAGTAAAGGAAAAGGTAAAAATGAGCATTGTAGTACCCAAAGCTACAAGAAAAGCAACAAAGATGATAAAGGTTTTAATGGAGAAATTCAGAGAAGACTCTTCCTCTACACCTGTCAAAGGCACTCTTGCCATCATCGAAGAGGAATCAGAAGCTCAAGACGCAGCTATAACACTGAGCACCGAATTGCGTAAGGGTACAGTGTTAAAAAGAAAGAAACAGGACACTTCAAAGGCCCTACCAACTCCTCCAACAAAGAGACCTAACACTAGAGCATCAGCTGCATCACTGAGTAAGAAACAAAAGAGTGTTACTGCTCCCAAGGTAACAAAGACATACAAGAAATCTACTCAGAGACTCATTTTGGCAAAAGAGTCTAGTGATACAGAATCTGAAGATGCAAACAAATTCCAAATTGTCAAGAGCAAGAAGGTAAATATACATAGTGTTGAAAACTTATGTGCCAATTTGAAAGAATATGGTGGATTTGGTTCATTTAGATATGTCAAGTATGAAACTAGAAATAATGATGAGAAGAGACAAATTGAAGAAGCTGTCATCTGCACACTTCTAAAGTTTCGGTTAGCTCCATTGGAACTAGTAAAGTCACTTCCAAATGAACTTTACTTGCATATTGATAATAGGTGGAAGTATGCAATGGACTCAAAGAAACAAATCAGAGAAAGAAGTCTCGTCCATCTATTTCCTGATATGTCAGTAGCCAAAATAAAATAACATCTAACAACCTACAATTCAAAATTTCTTGTCAAACAGAGAGCCTTAAAACTGATGAATGGGCTATATATTGATGTAGAAAATGAGACAAAAGCAAAATGGCACGAAATATTCAAAATCAAGGATGCCGGTGAACAATCTATAGTTGAAATCATTGATGTCACCGAGCAAGGTCCTAAACCTACCGAACAAGACCCTGCTGACACTATTCAAATAGATGAAGATGTCATGGATATAGAGGAACCAAAGCAGGAAATGATAGAAGGCACTACATATGAAAAACTTGTATCTAGTGAATCCATTTTAGAACAAGTTCAGCCTTATCCACTGATCAATCAACCTGTCTCTACCAAAGCTCCTCAGGATACAACAGAAGGCACCGAAGTCATAAGTCTATAGCAGGAGAAGATACTACTCTAGAATAGACCTATCAAGCACCTTCGAGCACTGAAAATGTTGCAGCTGAGACACCCAGTACCGAGACACCAAAAGACACCACAACGGCTATAGGAACCAACCAAAGTGTTGTCTCTATCGAGCAACCTACCAAGGGTCAGCAAGCCTCCCAAGCTATTGTCTTGGTCCAACTGGCCAAAGGTAAAGAGAAGAAGGTGAAAAAGCATAGTGTCAAAGTTGATTTATCTAAACCGATAGTGTTGCCCAATGTGGATATATCAAAATTAAAGGAGAAAGCACTCATTGATTTTGGTGAACTATGCAAAGAAAAGGCCGAACAAGAAAAATAGATGGCCATACAAAAGAAGAATAAAGTACTTCAGAAGGTGAAGACACTGCTATCAGATATGCTACCTACAGCTACAGTGTTAACCGATTCAGCCATCCATATTCAACTGGATGAACTCCTTAATCAAATAGAAAAATCTAGAGTTGATGCATTTGAGTATTTGAGCAAGCTAAAAGACAAGGAGCTTACTGCAAAAATGATACAAGAGGTACATAAAGCTCTAGTTATTGGCAAAGTCAAACTTGTCAAATTCATTATTGAGTTGTCCCCTCAACTCAAGCACATTCTTTATTTATTTCAGAAACTCTGTACATTTTCTATATTCATTAAAGACATTAAGAATAAAACTGATGCAATTGAGAAAGAGATCACCGATCTCTCAAATAAGTTGACCCCAAAGCCCAATTCAGTTCATAATTTTTATACCAAGCTTCAACAACTCATGGCTCAACAATTGGAACTAAGAAATGAAGAACACAAGATCAGGATGGATATAATGACACTCTAGACATTATTCCTTCCTCATCTTTCATCCATCCAAGAACAGATTAACCGAGCCACACACCTATCTACTACACAAGAGGGAAGCACTTTAGATGGCTTAATATCACTATTGGCTGATATTCAAGCAAAAAATTCTTTAATGGAAAGCATAAAAGATGCACTCTCTGTCGCTCTCACCGACACCCAGAACAAGTACAAATCCATTTTTGACTAGTTACCACCCCCGGATGGAAATTAAAGTTTTTGAGGTTTGTCAAAAAGGGGGAGTGATACAATATATTTAGGGAGTGAGATATATTTGGGGAGTGATACAGTTTTGATACAGTATTGAGAGAATGATATAGTATTTGGAGTATTGTATACAGGGGGAGTATACTGAGCAGAGTATGTAGAGTATCCAAGGACAGTAAGCAGAGCACACAAGAACAGAACCGAGTATGCAAAATTAGAGTTATGTACAGTATAATGATAAGGGGAGTATATCTGAATATACTATTTCATTGACTATTGTATATACTGCCAAGTATAGTCATTTTGCAAAGTATATAGATTTTTGAGTTATGACTTTGAAAGTAGTTTTTGTCAAACATCTCAACTAATGTCAAAAGGGGAGATTGTTACTACTTATCAGATTGCCATTAATTTTATGTCAAAGTTATACTATACACTCTAGTCGGTTAACACTACCGAATCATGCAGTCGGTATACACAGAGAAGTCAGTATGCACAGTCTAGTCGGTTATAGAAGAAAGCAGTCACAAAATGCAGTATACACCGAGTTGTCTACCGAGTATCTTTTTATGTCTATCGAGCAGCAAAGATGACACACCGAGTTGATATACACCGAGTGAAATGTGTTACCAAATTCATTGAACCTGGACATGCATATGAAAACGTGTTACAAGGTCAAGGCACATCTAACCGTTATCACATTGGAAATTGCACTGGAAGATTGTGTATGATTTTGAGATCAATCTAACCAATGAAATATTTTGTATAGTTATTCATTCAAGGAATCGTGTTTGTAAGATCGAAGCAATGAATTGGATCACCGTCTTAAGAGATCTATTTATACAACATGAGTTAAAGGTGTGTGCATAAGTGTAAGAAGACTGTTACAGAGACATGGAGGTCACCGAGAAGGTTTTCAGAGAACAGTCGAAGAACAGAGTAAACAGAAGGGTTTACTGAGTTACTATATGGGTTACTGAGGTATGCTAGAAGCAAGGTAATCTATTCTGAGCACATAGAATTTTCTTTAACATTTCAGATGTAAAGTTGCAGATAATTGTAATGATTTTATTGTAATATTGTGAAGTTGAAAGAGAAACCTTTAACAGGGTAAAAGACTCTAATCAAGTCTATAAATTGTAAAGCCTCTAACCAGGTGCAACATTTAGATTAAGTGTTGTAAAATCCTTTAGCAAGGTAGATCTAAGAGATCTTGATACTCCTATCACGGTAAGCTATCAGAAATAGCTAAATATGTAGCTCTAACCGAGCACTCTTTATTATTGCAGTAGTGAAGTTGTGCATGTCATCCCCACCGCAGTTTTTCTCTCTAACCAAGAGTTTCTACGTAACCAAAATATATGTGTTATGGACTGAATCATGTATGATTGTTATCTATTTGTTTTAGCTTTATTTTATGTTACTACACTATTCGGTTTATGCATAACTGTAAAGTTATTATTCAAGAAAAGTTTTGGAGTACTGATTCACCCCTCCCCTCTCAGTACATTAGCTTTCCATATTGGGCCTAACAGATAGGGGAGGATGAAGAAAGGATTTGGTGAGACAATAGATCCATTCACCGACAGGGCATGATGATATCGATGGAAGAAGTGTTTTGGTGGAGAAAATAAAGGAGGTCACCGAAGCCTGCGGTTTCTTCGACATAAAAAACCCAATGGATATCAGATAGTTATCGATGAGGAAACAACCATAGTGACCGAATATAGTATTTCGATGAAAGAAGGATTATCTGTGGAGTTAAATTATAAAATCCCCCTATTGTTAAAAGAAATTATCATTTTCATTAATAACATGGTAGCCCACAAGTCATCAAGCGGGTGTAATAGCATCCTATTTAAGATATCTGGGTTCAAATAATATCGATGAGACCCAACGATGTCTCATCGATATAGAAGGGCCATCGAAGAAAGGACGCACTGATGAACTTCAGAAAAGACTCATCAAAGATAGAAATTCCATTGACAAAAGATATCGAGGAAAGTGGAGATGGTTTTCATCAATGGGAAGGTCTATGAGGAGATAATACCATCAGTGTAACATAAAAAGGACTCACCAAAAGGAATGTTCTCATTGAAAGAAAAATGTCGACTAGAAAAAAGAAGGCTACATCGATAAAAGATATCGATGAGAAAATAGGCTTTGAGGAGGCTAAAAGGCATGCCTCCGATATGCATGGTTTCACCAATGCGACTTTATTAGTGGAAGATGGTAAGGGAAGAAAAAGAAAGGCTTCGGTGAGACAATAGATCCATTCACCGACAGGGCATGATGATTTTGATGGAAGAGGTGTTTCGGTGAAAAAAATAAAGGAGGTCACTGAAGCCCACAGTTTCTTCGACATAAAAACCCAATGGATATCAGACAGGTATTGGTGAGGAAACAACCATAGTGACCGAATATAGTATTTTGATGAAAGAAGGATTATCTGTGAAGTTAAATTATAAAAGCCCCCTATTGTTAAAAGAAATTATCATTTTCATTAATACCATGGTAGCCCACAAGTCATCAAGCGGGTGTAATAGCATCCTATTTAAGATATCCGGGTTCAAATAATATCGATGAGACCCAATGATGTCTCATCGATATAGAAGAGCCATCAAAGAAAGGAAGCACCGATGAACTTTAGAAAAGACTCATCGAAGACAGTAATTCCATTTACAAAAGATATCGAGGAAAGCGGAGATGGTTTTTATCGATGGGAAAAGGTCTTTGAGGAGATAGTACCATCAGTGTAACATAAAAAGGACTCACCGAAAGGAATGTTCTCATCAAAAGAATAAAGTCGATTAGACAAAAGGAAGCTACATCGATAAAAGATATCGATGAGGAAATAGGTTTCGAGGAAGCGAAAAGGCATGCCTCTGATACACATGGTTTCACCAATGCGACTTCATCAGTGGAGGATGATAAAGGAGGATAAAGAAAGGCTTCAGTGAGACAATAGATCCATTCACCGATAGGGCATGATGATTTCAATGGAAGAAGTGTTTCAGTGGAAAAAATAAAGGAGGTCACTGTAGTCCACGGTTTCTTCGATATAAAACCCAATGGATAACAGATAGGTATCGGTGAGGAAACAACCATAGTGACCGAATACAGTATTTTGATGAAAGAAGGATACATGCATTGAGAGTGCTTATCTATCCCAGATAATTCATGAAAGGGTCCTGGGCTACATAAATGTGAGATAAAATATGCATATATGTATATATATGTAAATATATATATATGTGTGTGTGTGTGTGTGTGTGTGTGTGTGTGCTAATGAGAGGTAGAATATGAGGATGGATGACTGAATCAAGGTGAGGGTTCGATAATGAAAGTTCCCAGATAAGTATATACACAAATATTAGACGAGGGGCCCCTCCTTGGGCTAAATGATGGAAGACTAAATGGGTATGAAGGAGAGGATTAAAATCTATGATTGAGATTTGTGTTTTAATGATTATATCTAACATTGGATTGAGCCTAACAGCCTGAGTTAAATTCTGGGAGAATAGATATATGGGCATATTTAAACTGAATGTTTGTCTGAGTATCTATACGTAAATATAGGGGGCAGGAAGAAGAATAAATAAGGGGGTTAAAATAGAGTTTGGGCAAGAGAAACATAAGGGGATGAAAGGAGAAACATGCTAATGACCACCTAGGACATGAAAACAAAGGAAGGGGTTGCCTTAAGGTGGCACAGATGGGAGATTGATGCCATCTGCTCCCAAGTTGGCCAAATCATCCACTCTTTTATTGCCCTCCCCATAAATATGTTTGACTGTGAACCTATCTAAATCTTTGCATAAGTCAAGAGCTTTTGACAACAAAGTATTTAGTCTCCAATTAGGCATACTACCTTTCCTTAGAGCATTGACAATTATAGCCGAATCTCCTTCAATTTCCAAGTTCTTAACTCCTAGTTTCCTACATAAATGCAGACCCTCTACCAGAGCCATAAGTTTCACCCAATTTTTGGTGTTGATGCCAACCGGAGAGGCAAGGGTTGCTAGTTCCTTGCCTTCCCAATTATGAACAACACATCCTATCCCTACTTGCCCTGGGTTGCCATGGGATGCCCCATCAAAGTTTAGCTTCACCCAACCATCGCTTGGGGGCTGCCATCTGCATGCATCCCTTGATCGAAGACTAGCAATATGACCATCTCCTACAAAGGGAGGAAAGGATAAGCCTTCCCAACATTTTATCATCTTTTCATCCTGATAAGTGATAGAGGCATTCTTCAAAGTTCCTGATGATAGTCAGTTGTTCATGAGCTCAGTGATAGCTGACTCTATCCTGTTAATGATTCTGGGAACCTTTAGTTTTTAATTCTTAAAGAGATGTATATTTCTCTCCTTCCATAGTTCCCACATAATGGAAGAAGGAAGAGCTAACCATAAACCTTCAAAGAGACAGCCATGCCTGAGGAGAGGCCATGCCTTGAGCATTCCGAAGATGGTGTAGAGGAAGGCAATAGACCATTCAAGTTTGTTGGTGAACCAGATCCAACATTTGTGAGCAAAGGGGTAGTTAAGGAGGATATGATTGGTGTCTTCCTCATCTGCCTCGCAAAGAGGACATCTACTAGGGCCCTCATACCCCATTCTTCTAAATTTGTCCACAGTTAGGGGCTTGTTCTAAACCGCAAGCTAGGAAAAGATACCTGCCTTAGGTAGACAATATTTATCCCAGCAAAGTTTCAAGGGAAGCTCAGTCATAGGTCTTAAAAATGATTTGGAGATGAGAGAGTACCCATCCTTGGAGTTGTATTCTCCTCTTAGGGAGCCATCCTAGATGATCTTGTCCTCGTTCTGACCTAAGGCAATGTTCCTTGATTTAAGAATTGCCATAAGTTTTTGTTTATCCCTTACCGGGATATCCTCATCTTCCTTCTCGATCCACTGCCAACCAGCCCCATCCTCTGAAGGGGAGATATAGTTGTTTAACACAGGTCCTCTATGAGATTCAAGAAGGATACAAGTAGCACCAAAGTCATGGATATTATCAATAGCCTTATATCCACCCCATGAATCCAACCAAAAAAGAGCTTTATCCCTGGACCCCAGGTTCCAAGTAAGTCTGTCTGAGATAATCCTCCTGCAGTCTAACATAAAATTCCATAGAAAAGACCCTCTGGGAGGGTTGGTTTCTCTAAAGATTTGGATAGGATTCCCTCCATTAAGGTATTTGTGGTGTAGCAAGTGATCCCATTTGAGGTGGGGGGTTCTGAACATCCTCTAGACCAACTTGGCACCCAAGGATTTTCTCTGATCACAAAGGTTTTTAATGCTAGTTCCTCCTTCTTCTTTAGGTTTGCATATCTTGTCCCAGGATATGAGTGATATTTTATGATTGTCATTAGCACCTTGCTAAAAGAAAGTCCTGAGATGCTTGTTGATCTCTGCAAGTTTAGAAGAAGATAAATGTTGATAGGTTAGCTGGTAAATGGGCATAGCTAACAAGACCGATCTAACCAAGGTTGCTCTACCTATAGATGAGAGCCATTTTCCTTTCCAAGTGTTAATCCTAGACTTGATTATATCCACCAAGTTGTCCCATAATTTTGAGGGTCTTCGACCCTTGTCAAGGGGAATGCCTAGGTATTTGCAAGGAAGAGTTCCTTCACTAATCTCCAGGACATTACTGATCACTTTCCCTAAGGAGGGGTTTATGTTGAACATAAAAACTGTAGACTTGGCCAGATTCACCTCTTGACTCGAGGCTAGCATATAGGAATTAAGGATGCCTTTGAAGGCGCTCGCTTCCCTTACACTTACCTGCCCAAAAAGCATTGTGTTGTTGACAAATTGCTGGTGGGTAAAGGGAGGGAGGCCATTGGTAATGGGGATTCCTTGGATCCCTCCTTCCTCTTTGGCCTTAGAGATGGATCCACCTAGGGCTTCAGCTATGATGATGAAGAGGAAGGGGGACATAGGATCTCCTTGCTTGAGCCCTCTTGAGCTGCTGAAGAAACCTTCTGGGGAACCATTAACCAAGATCGAGAATTTGGGGGTGGATATACATTAAAATATTAGGTTGATCCAGGATTTGGAAAATCCAAAGGCCTCCAAGCATTTGTATAGGAAGCGCTAATCAACTTTATCGTAAGCTTTGTTTATGTCTAATTTGACTAGCATACTTGGGACCCTGTTGAGCTGGACCGAATGAATGGCCTCTTGGGCTATAATAACCCCATCATAGATTGATCTATTTGCTATGAAGCTGGTTTGTTCTTCACTAATGATAATGGGGAGAAGATTCTGGAGTCTAGCTGCTAGGGTTTTGGTTAAGAGTTTGTACAGAGTGTTGCAAAGGGCTATTAGTCTGAAGTCATTAAAGCTTTCAGGATTCTCTTTTTTGGGGATGAGAGCTAAGAAGGTATTGTTGATTTCTTTGAGAATCTTACCAAAGTTCCTAATACCTTCTAAGGCGTCCATGATCTCTATCCCCATAAAACCCCAACATTTTTGGAAAAAGCTAGTGGGAAAGCCATCTGGGCCCAGGGCCTTATTAGGATTCATCTTCATAAGGACAAATTTAACCTCCTCCTCCTCAGAGAATTTCTTTGAAATGATTTTTTTGTGGTCATCGTTAATGAGTTTTGGAAGATTCGTGATAATATTGAGTTGGCCTCTGAGGTTGGAGCCTTCAATATTGTTTAAGATTTTATCAAAAAACCTTGCTGCCTTGGAGGCAACATCATCCGGTTCAGACAGGATGGAACCTTGGCAATTCTTAATTTTAGAAATTTGATTGACCCATCGCCTTTGCTTAGTACTATTGTGCAAAAACTTAGTATTTCGGTCCCCATCACTCAACCAAGTCTCCCTCAATTTTTGTTTCCAAAAGATGTCTTCATTTGAGAGTGTCTTTTCATACTCAAAGAGTAGAGCCTTTTCTTTGAGGAAGAGACGTTCATCCATCCCCTTCTCAAGAACGTCAATGTTAACATTCTTAAGATCATTTTCTATTAGGAGTTTTTTATCAAAAATATTTCCAAAATTAGTCTTGTTCCATTCTAAGAGCTTCCTTTTGATAAGCTTTAACTTGCTTGTGATAATAAACATCTTTGAACCAGAGAAAACATAGCTTCTCCACTAGTTCTCAATTAAGTTTAAAAATTTATCATCTCTGAACCACATGCTCTCAAATTTGAAGGGACATTTTTTAGGGGAATGGTCAGATAATAAGATTAGTTGGAGTGGGAAATGGTCAGATCCTGCTAAAGGGAGAAGTTCTGCATTCAAGGTAAAGTTAAGCTCTGAGAGCCCTCCATGGATAAAGAACCTATCTAGTTTCTCAGCAGTATTAGTGAAACCAAGCCTTCTATTGTTCCAGGTGAAGCATTATCTGCCGTCTGGATTTCCAATAGGGAGTTCCTATTGATCCAGTGATTGAAATCTACAGCCATTGGAGGAAGTTTGTTGCTACCTCCTCTTTTGTCTGCTACCTTAGTGATAGCATTGAAATCTCCCCCAATGATGCATACATCATTTGGGAAACTTCTGAGGAAAGACTCCAATTCCACCCACACCCTAGCCTTATCCCTATTTTGGATAGGACCATAAATGTTAATCAATTTTAATCTTAGGTTATTTTTACAAATTACTACTTCTCCTCCCATCTAATTTTGCTTAATCTCTAAAGGTGTAAATGAGATGAATCTAGAGTCCCAAATGATGGCTAAGCCCCCTAAGGCCCCTATTGCAGGGAAGTGCTTTAGCTGTCTAACGCCTAGTTTTTTCTCAAAAAGAGCTATCTCAAAGGAATTCATTTTGGTTTCTTGGATTAACATAATATTTGGTTTAGAATTAGAGATGCAGCACTTTAAGATGACTATTTGTTAGGGGCAGTCAAACCCCTAACATTCCAAGTTATGATTTTCATGGCTCTGTGGGGAGGAACTTCCCCTCCCCTTTATTAAAAAGAGTAGATATTTTAGACTGACACTTGGCTTCTCCATCCTTTGATCTTATTTCAGCAAGGGATCTCCTACCTCATCTCTTACTGTGTTTAGCATAGTCAAGAGAGTCTTTGCTTCTATCAGAGCTGAGAATGCCTAGAATATTTGGGTTATCATTTTCTAAGTTATCTAATGCTACAAAGAGTTCATCTGTTTCTAAGTCGACTCTAGTAACATCCACTAGATTTTTGACAAGGAGATCCCTTTGTCTTTCCAACTCCTCATCATCATAGATTTCATCAACCAATAGGTCCATGAGGTTGTTTACTACTTCTTCCCTTACAAAACTGGCAATTATTTTAACTTCCCTAGCCACTCGATCATTCTTAGATTCTACAATTGGATCAGAAACAACCTTCAAAGATGGAGGGAAAACCTCTGCCTCCTCAAAGCCCTCCATACTTAAGACTAGAGAGATTGGTTGACCTTGTAAGGATGCCAATCCTAGATCTGGGGAAAGCCTATCCAGCTCTATTGATTGCTCAGAGGCAATTAGTTTCATTAAAGGGGGAGACCCCAAGGGACTCAGCCTCTCTGGTGGAATGAGAGAGCTAGATGATGACATATTTGTCAGGCCGAGCTGCTCTTTCTGGGGGATAACCTCATTGATTTCACCATCTTCTAGATCTTGATCCCCCAGAAGAGAGTCAGCTATAGGTGAATTTATAGTTAGTAGTCAAGGAAGAGGGGAGCGAGAGGGCTTAATAGGGGAGCTATGAGGATATAGGTTCGAGGTAAGATGATTAGGGTTAAGATCAATCTTATAGCTCTCTAAGGTAAAACTCCCCCCTTCCACGAATCTGAATGGAGCACCATTAGACTTGAGCAACGATATAGGGAAAGGTTTCTTGGAGGCGATCTTCCTTGGAATAGAATCTTCGAAAGGACCATTATAAAAGGGTAATTCTAGGGTTAAACAAGATTTATCACATTTCAGAGTTATAGGCTCTAAAGATTTAATGTTAATATTCATATTAATGATTAAGAGTTGGTTAAAGAAGCTTAGGGCTGATTTTTTGACTTCTACAAATTTACCTATTTTGTTGCCTATTATTCTTAAAAAGTCATTATTGTGCAATTCTACAGGGAATTTATCAAGTGAAATTGCTCTATTAACCATGCAAGAATTGAATTGAGATGGGAGAAAGAGAGGTTGCCATTTCCAGCACTCAAACCCTAGACCTTTAAATTTTAATATATCCTCATTAAGTAATGAATTTCTAAGATTCTGATTACCATATTCAATAGCTAAGAAATTATCAGGAAGGATGTCAATTTTTACTTGGTTATTGAAGGAAGATGATACCCAGTTAGCAATTTGTTCTGATGGGATTCCCCAACCTTTCCACCGAGCAAAGATCATTCTATCACTGCAATGCATTTGATACCTAGCCTGGGTATAATTATCAATTTCAATGACCAACCTGTTAGGAGTAGCTGGGGAATTTGAAGGTAGATCTGACATAGGGTGCTTAATTTCCTTAGAATTGTGACGGCCAGAGGTTTCCATATCCTCTGATAATTTGCCTAGGGATTTTCATGGAGGAATGTAGGGAGCAGAGGAACTCTTTGGCTGGTTAGTTTTTACAAAACCCTCCTCCCAACAATGATTGGAAATCCTTTTGAGGCCGTTTGGTTTCCCTAATGCCCTTCTGCAGCTAACCAAATGCCAATCCTGATCCCAGCCCTTGTAAAGAGGAGGGGGATCCCTAGCAGCATTAACCAAAGAGTATTTTATTTTTGCAAAGAAGGGCTCTTGATCATGGGTCCGTGAAATGACCCTATCAAGATCCTCAGTCTCGGAGTTATTAGCCAAAATAGTGAATCGATTAGCAGAACCTCTATAATTTCCCCGTGGTGGATAAGAGCACTCAAAAGAGGATGTCGATGCATTGCATCTCTTTTTCGCACACAGACACATATTTTTTCGCCTGTAAATTTTAAAATAATTAATTAATAAAATATTAATTAATAGAAAGACACGAAAATGAATTAAATAAATTAATCTTTTCAAATTAACTATTTAATAGAAGAATAATTATTAAATAAATATAAAATATTTAGTTAATTGCTCAGCCAATTTTTATGTGTATACATTTTGCCCCTATTTGAAATGATGTCGAGACAACATTTTTTCAAAGATTAAATCAAGTCTTGATAATGTACCTGATAGAGATTGAAAATCCCGATTGTGTGCCCCCTCAGGAGATTGATCGTGAAATTGTCAAAAATTCTGGTTTGAATGATTAATCTCATGCTAATTTGATAAACTTATGATTAATTAAATTCATTTGTTAAAAAAAAAAAAAAAAATTAAATTGCCCCATTGAAATTAATTACTCTTCAAATAGTAAATATAAAATTAACCAAGGCTAATTTTAATTTCATTGTTATCCTTGTCAGCTTGTGGAGAAAATATTCTTGGTGAGGTGGCAAAATGGTGATTCCTTTGGAGAACCATCATTTTGAGCGCGTTCGACGTTATCAACGACCTGCCGAGTATAGATATCTGGTAGGTATCTTATCCCAAGCTTTGTTGTCAAATTTTTATGCAAATTTTCATGTTTTTAGTGTGTTTTTGAATTTTCAAAATTTTTTGCGATTTTTTCGATGTTAGGTTAGCACTTTTGCATTTTGTTTTAGCACATATGCAATTAGGATTAGCGCTATTGCATGTTTTAGCACAAATGTTCTTTTTGTTAGCGCATGTGTTAAGGATGTTAGCGCTTATGCATAGGATACGACAAATGTTTCGTTTGTTAGTGCTTGTGCTTAATAAGGTAGCGCTTTTGCATTGGTTTGCACATATGCTTTTAGATTTAGTGCATTTGTTCAAAAGAATAGCGCATATGCACTAGTTTAGCGCAAATGCCTTTAGATTTAGCACATTTGCTGTAGTTTAGCGCAAATGCTCAATAGGATAGCACTTTTGCTCAAATTTGATGTTTTTGATAAGTGTAAAGGTTAAAAATCACTTTGATGATTAGATTTAACGTGTTTAATACGCATTGATGATGAAATAGGGACTTGATTGAGCGATTACGTGATTTATAGATTGATTGATAGCTTTGATTGTTGGATTGATTGATAGGATTGTTGTGATTGCGTGATTGATAAATTGTTTTGATTAGCTTGATTGATTTGATTGATTGATAGATTGCTTGATTGCTTGATAGATTGATTGATTGCTTGATAGATAGATTGATTAGCTTTATTTCTTGATAGATTGCTTGATTGATTGATAGATTGATAGATTGCTTGATTAGCTTGATTGATTGATAGAAAACCATGATTGATAGGTTTTAAAATGATTTGATAGCGTAAGTTGCTTCAATTTGGTTTGATAGATAGATAGCAATTTGATTCAGTTTCATTTGATAGATAGATTGAGTTGATGATTGATTGATTTCTCTTGATAAATAGGAGAAAATTGATGTTCTCTAGTGTCGGGAGAAATTACCAGCAGTGTGTCATTTAGTGCCAGAATTGACACAGGCTGAGATTAGACATATAGATGCATATGGTTTATGCCATTTGTTGTATATGCCTGAGATTATGCATAATAGAGGATTGTTGACGTGTTAGCCGAGAGATGGCACAGTGATCCATAACACTTTCCACCTGCCTACGAGTGATATTAGTGTGACTCTTGAGGATGTCTATAGGATTCTGCACATCCCAGTGACTGGCGAGTTAGTGCAGTATGATTTTTCAGGATCGTGTTGGTACAAAGGCTTGTAGAGTCATGTTTTTTGATGATAGCATTGGTAGAGGAGAGATCCGATGGGTTGATATGGTGATGTATTACGAGGCTCTTCCCGTTATTCTTGCTAGTCTGATTGGAGGATTTATATGTCCTGATAGATGATCATGAGGTTTTTTGGTTGGATGGGGTGAGATGCTTCTGAGTATGATGCAGCATCATACTCAATATGCTTGGGGTGTTTGCAAGCTTTCACATTTATATCATGATATGGCCTATCCATCACAGAGTTCATGGAGAGAGGCAGCCATATGTATATTTTTATGTAGGTATCCTTACTCAGCATAAGCTAGGTAGGATTGAGTATTGGTGTTGGGTGCTTGATTCATTGGATAGAATTACTTGGAGACCATATGTTGATTGTGAGCCATGGATGGATGATGCACAAACATTACCATTTATTATGCAGAGTAGATATATCATTGGTCAGACACCTTACATTATTGAGTGACAATTGATTAGTTGCATTCTGAGATAGTTTGGTATTATTCATCCTATGCCTACTGGTGTGATGATATATGCTCGGTGGTACAGAGATAGGAAAGATTGGGGGCCTTCATTATCATTTGAGATTGCTCGTGCAGAGTTTCTTGCTACTCTGAGAGTGGCTTATGATATGAGATTGCACATTCTTGATCCTGGGGTTACTGCAGATTATGCTCAGTACATATTAGCTCATCCATTTCCTCGCATTACTGATCCCGTAGATCCTCCTCCTAGCTGAGGAGATGATGATGATGATTCAAATGATCTAGTTTTTAGGAGACGGAGACGAGAGCTCAAAACTGCTCGGGATGTCGGGGGAGGTGGAGATGAGGGTGGGGATGAAGGTGGTGGTGGTAGGAGACTTGGACGGAGAGGAGGTCACTTGAGAGTCTGTGGAGGACCATTTGGACCGGTTGGTAGGATTGGGAGACCACATCCTATGGGTGGGAGAGATGTTGGATAGATTGGGAGGGAGCATGGCAGGGTAGACATGAGATCACCAAGAGGGTTGACATTGACAGGAGGAGGAAAGGTGACTGGGCTGGATGGGTTATTGCAATGCATGGTGGAGATGATGAGGATCCTGAGGATCATGTTCCCCTGATTAGGCAATAGGTTCAGAGAGTTACTCTGATTGAGATTCTAGTAGTTGGACAGGGTGTTGGTGAGCAGAGGATTGGGGTTCATGCACCACAATAGGATTTACCAGAGTAGGATGCACCAGTGCATGATATGCCAAAGCAAGATGCACTAGAGAATGATGTGCTTGAGCAGGATACCATTGATAGTCTTAGAGCACAGATTGATCAGCTTTGAGCACAGGTGCAGACTCTTATGACTGAGAGGGATAGAGCTGTTAGGAGACAGTAGGATACTCAGGGCCTTCTTGATCACATTCAACAAGTTAGATCAGGTACTCTCTCGGCTGACACTATTAGAGCATTAGTTTGGGTTGGGAAGGAGACTTCCCACTGGCAACGATGATATGAGGAGGTAGTTGTAGAGATCCAAAGAGAAGGTAGTTATCATACCACCATGTTGATGGATACTAGTAGTGGTAGGGTCATGGGACCTCCTCAAAGGAGTGGTGATCATGGGAGACATGCATCTGGAGGATCTTCTCACCCACAACCATAGAGATGGATAGAGTCAAGTGGTAGTGGTACAAGATAGTCGTGACTTGATTTGGAGCATTTTTATTGTTTATTTGATATCATTGTATTGGACTCTTATTATTTTATGATGATCTATATGCAGACATGAATTCTATATGATGATGATCTTTATTATGCATGTTTTATTCGATGATGATCTATATGCTTTGATTATATGGATGCACTGATTAGATGGATGATGATGATTTATATGAAATGTTTTTGATTTTTTATATGTAATGTTTATGATGATTATGAATCTAAGTGCAAAGATGCAACTAAATGATCATTAATGAAATGATAATGCAAACTATAATGATGATACACTATATGATGAATAAAAATGCACTTAATTGAATGCAAACTAATGCAATGATAAAATGCAACTAAATGAAATGAATGATGATTCTAAAAATGATTCTAAAATGAATGCACCTATAATGATTAAATGCAAATTGTTTTTGTTTGTCCAAGTATACTCAATATGTATTTATGACCATTGATCTGTTAATGAAATGATATGCTTATAATGTAACTGACAAATGAATGCTTATAATGCAACTAGATAATGAGATAATGAAATGATCTAACTAAAAATTGTACTGCCATTCTTCATATGCTATCTTGTAACAGTGCTTTGATTTCATCATCGAGCTTTAAAATGTTGTAAGAAAATACAAGCAACTTGACATAATGATTCAAGATGACCTGAGTATTCCTTACATGGATTTTGATATAGCAAGTTAATACAAGCAACTTGATATAATGGATCAAGTTGACTTGAGTATTACTTGCAGAATAGATGTGTATCTCCTTTCATGCATGACTTGGAACGTCCTCCTTGATCTTTTGCTGATCATATCCTGAGACAAGTTCATACTGTAGTAAGAGATAAACCACAGACAACAATCAAAGAAAATAATCATGCCTCATCATAGCTTCTCTAGTCATGGACATCCTTGAGTTGCATAGAGTACATGATTAACAATAAAATCAAGATATAAACACCGAATCTTGTATCTCATTCACATGTTCTTATGGTCATTAATTGATATAATCATCTTGACAAATGATCTTTGATAATCCTTTATTACTTGCTCATTGATTCTTTGGGTTTTTTGAGTTTCATGATTCAGTTTGTTGATGAAATGCCTTGATTTTCGTTTCTTTGTTTGCTCGTTATCCGTTTCAAAATCCTAGGTGTTTTTGGTTTTTCTAAGTTTTTCAAATGTTTTGGATTTTTTCAAAGATTCAAAAGATCACCTTAGCAAAAGGAATTAGGATTTTTCTCTTAGCGGAAACAAAAATTTATTATGGATGTATGAATTGATCAAGATCCAAACCATGGAGGGATACAAATGCAGATTGATTGATTCTGATAAGGTCCAAGACAGTGACTACGACAAGTATGTCAAAGATTGATAACTGTTGGTAAGCTGTATATTTCTTGCTAAATGGTTCAGAGCAAATGGATGTGAAAGATAGAATGAATAAACTAAGATAGATGGAAGTGATAGATGCGATAGGGTGAAGCGGATAGGTGCACAAAATGATCTCATAGATGGAGGAACCTACTTCTTAGATAGCACCTATTTACCAAGCTTTCACCATCTAAATTTATTGCATTTTTTTTTTTGGATTTTATATGCTTTTTGTTGATTTTTTCAGAACTTTTTATTGATTTTTTCAGGACTTTATATCTCAAGCATAGAATTTCTTGAGATGGATAGAATCGATAGTTTTATCAAACCAATCACCTTTTGGGGTAGAGAACTTGTATGCTTATGATCCATATGTTGCTACTATGACAAAAGGTCCTAGCCAATTCAGTTCAAAATTTCCCTTCTTTTCCTGGTCTTGCCGATTTCTTGGATTCTCCCTTAGAACTATATCTCCAATCTGGAAAATATGTGGCTTGACTATGGTTATAGCTTCTTTCCATTCTTTGTTGGTATACTTTCAAATATTGTGTTGTATTTTGGTGACATTCCTGAATCAGTTCTAGTTCCTGGAGTCGAGAGACTCGTTGTTCTTCTTTTGGTATAAGATTGTGCAAGGATACTCGTAGAGAAGGTATCTCTACTTCTATAGGTAATATAGCTTTTGATCCATAGACCAAACAATATGGAGTTGCCCCTGTTGGAGTGCGGATGCTAGTTTGGTATGCCCAAAGAGCGGGATTTAGCTGAATGTGCCAATCTTTTCCAGCTTAATTGACTATTTTCTTCAAGATTTTCAAGATAGTTTTGTTTGATGCCTCAGCTTGACCATTACCTTGTGGATAGTATGGAGTAGAGAACCTATGTTGGATATGAAACTATTCACATAGCTCTTTCACATCTTGATTTTTTAATGGTCTTCCATTATCAGTGATAATGGTCATAGGAACTCCATAGCGACAGATTATGTAATTCAAAATGAATGATGATATTTGTTTTCCTGTCACTATTGTTAAAGGCAATGCTTCAATCCACTTAGTAAAATATTCAGTAGCAATCAAAATGAACTTATGTCCACTAGAAGATGAGGGATTGATCTTTCCTACCAAATCAAGGCCCCATTGTGAAAATGGCCATGATCCTGTCATAGGATATAACTCTTGTGTTGGTGCATGAATGAGATTTCCATGGATCTGACATTGTTTACATGTTTCTTCTCTGACATTGTTTCCATGTTTCTTCTCTGATTACGAGATAATTCAAGAGGAAGGATATGATCTTTCAAATATTGGTAGCTTTGATCGTATAAGGATTGACTGGTTCCTGATATATGGAAAATTTGATAGGTATGTTGGGATTGGATGGTAGGGGTTAAAATATCTTCCACGAGAAATTCGTAACGATGTTGATTCTCCTTATTTTGCAAGAGAGATGCTATTGTAGCCATTGCATCTGCTACTTTGTTTTCATTTCTTGGAATCTGGGTGAATGTGATTTCTTTAAAGTGGTCTTTAAATTCCTCCACCAACTATTTGTATGACATAAGCTTATCATCCTTTGTTTGATACTCATCATTTATTTGATTAATGATAAGTTGTGAATCACCATAGACATGTAGCTCTTTGACGTTCCACTCAATGGCCATTTTAAGCCCTATAGCTAATGCTTCATACTCTGTAGTATTATTGGTGCATGGAAATCGTAGTCTATATGATTTTGGAATTGTGTATCCTTGAGGTGTGATGAAAAAGATTCCTATGCCTAATCCATATTGGGTATAAGAACCATCAAAGTACAATTCCCAAAAGTTTGTACTTACTATTAAGATATTTGCATCAAGAAATTTGATGTGCAAAGGCATGTCATTTTGTAAAGGTGCATCAGCCAATTGATCAGTGATGACTTGTCCTTTGATAGCTTTCCAGTCAACATATTCTATGTCAAATTCACTCAGTATCATAACCCATTTGGCTAGTCTCCATGTCAATGTTGACTTACTCAACAGATATTTGAGAGGATCTATCTTTTCTATTAGTTTTACGGAATGAATCAACATATAATGTCGCAACTTCTGAGTTGCAAATACAACTGCTAGACATATCTTTTCCATTGAGGAATAATTTAATTTGTAGCCAACAAGTGTTCTGCTGATATAATAAGCTGCTCTTTCTTTTCCTTCATCATCATGTTGAGCTAGGAGAGCGCCTAATGATACACTTGTTGCTGAGACATAGGGTAACAATGGTTTCCATGATCTACTTCAATGCCATGAGCTGATATAATGTACCCAAGGAGATTTCCAGAGGTTACCCCAAGTGCACATTTCTTTGGATTTAATCTCAATTGATATCTTTCCAACCTGTCAAAAATCTTGCTTAAAATGTTCAAATGTTATTTTCTTGTGTGAGATTTTGCAAGTATGTCATCGACATAATCTTCCATAAATGTGTGCATCATATCATGGAAAATTATCATCATAGCCCTTTGATAAGTTGCTCTTGCATTCTTAAGCCCAAATGGCATAATATTCCAGCAATATGTTCCCCATGAACAGGTGAAAGTTGTCTTCTCTTGATCTTCAGGTGCGATTCTTATTTGATTATATCCTAAGAATCCATCCATTAATGAAAACATCTCATGTCCTGTTGATAAGTCCACTATGATATCAACGTTTGGTAGTGGGAAATTATCTTTTGGACATGCTTTATTTAGATCTCTGAAATCTGTACAGACCCTTATGCTCTTATCTGGCTTTGATACTAGTACAATACTTGAAACCCATTCTGGATAAGCAACTAGTCTTATGAAACCTACAAGAAGAGCAATGTGTGGATGCCTCTTTCTTAGCTTCTGCTTAACGGGTTTTTCTTTTAAATCCACATTAAGATGATGCATGATAAGATCAGGATTAAGTCCTGGCATATCTGCATAAGACCAAGCAAAATTTATTTGTCTTTGTGTAAAGAACTCCATGTATTCTTTCCTCTCTTTTTCTGACAATGAGGCAAAAAAATGAAGTATTTTAGGATCCTTTGATGTACCAATGTTTACTACTTATGTTGGTTCTATCAGGATAGTAGATCTCTCTTGAAAATATGTAGGAAGAAAGTCAAACTTTCCATCTTCTAGTGCCTCAAGGAGGTTTTCACCATCAGATACGTCCTTTGTTTTCTCTTTTGATTGATCTAATGTTTCCATGAAATGGTTTTCAACAATAGGTCTCTTTCCTTGTTTTATTTCATTTTTACGACTGGAAAGTTTGGCATTTTCCTGACTATGAGAAACATCACTTGATTCTGCAATGGAAGATATCTTAGGATGGATGGGTTCAACAAAGTTAAGGTACATGGCTAAGTCATGATCATTGGAAAAGACATTCAGTTTGAGGTTATCTAAATTATCCCAATCAATTAATTCAGGATGAAGAAGGGGTAAATTGTAATCATTGTCATCATTAGGTGTTTCAACATTCATGAAATAATGATCATAGCTTGACATAGAATAGGTACTATCATAGATTAAATGTTTTTGAGAATTGTCTTTTCCAAGTGTTTCCGAAGTAGTCTTAACAAAATTAATATTAGCATTGTGTAGTTCACACTCAAGTGGTTCTTCAACTTGTTGAACAATATATTTGAACTTAAAAATCTTCCCAAAGGCGTGAAAGCTAAAAGATCATCGGCAAAAAATATCATATCGAGCATCTCAAAATGAGTTTCACCGAAAGAATACTTTCATCGAAATAAAACATAAAGTGTAAAACACTAAGTTAAGATGTCTTCGGCAGAATATCTCTTTTCGTAAATGAAGGAAGCCGCTCATCGATATTCCAGTTTCATCGAAAAGTGAAAGGCCAACAAAGGGTGAAGTCGAGGAAATAAAATTGCCGAGGAAACTCAAAAAACATTCATCAAAAAGCAAATCTTATCGATAACAATATGTTGATAAAAGTAGAGGGATTTCATCGATAAAAGAAGGACATCGAAGAAAAAAGGATTTCAGAGGGCTCGTGTGAACTTTCACCGAAGTATAAAACTCATCAAAATATGATTTTGATGAGATTCATGAATAACTCATCGAAAAGGATTTCATCGAGGAGAGGATGATTTCGGGGAGACTAGAAGATGGTTTTTTGACAAAGGCCATTCACCGATGAGTTGATATTGAGGAAAATGAACTTTCGATGAAAGATTAAAGCATTCAACCGAAGACAGGGGTTTCATCGAAATCTCGATTCACAATCTTTTTCAGCTAAACAGTACTTCCCGCGAAGGAATTAAAAGCTCAAGTTGAGGATGTCACATCTATAATTAAGTTTAAACATTTGAGTAGCCATTATAAACACAGAGACATTAACTATTGCACAAGTTGCTCACACAGTTACAGCTGAATTGATCGAATTTTCATAAGAACTAGATTGTGGCCAAAAGACGGAAAGTTACAAGGAGTTAGCTGAAGTTCGTAAACAACAGTCAGAAGAGCTCGACAATTCTCCAAGTAAGTGTGATATCTCACATTGATTGAAATTATGGAACCATCTTCTTCTTCTAAAAAGAGTAGGAAAGGAATGGAATTGAACCTTGAAGAGAAACCCAAATGACAAAAAAAGGAGGGTAGAGCTTTAGCTCAGGATCTATTAGACCAGTGCCCGCCATCCAGTGTGAGGTCCAAAAAAATCAAAAGTGAAGAGGAAGGGTTGGAAGATATATTTGAACATTTAGGAGACATATGGACTAAAATCAGAGGACATGAGTTGTTCTTATTTGGTTACAAGAGAAGGGATGCTCCTGAGCCCGTGAGTAATCTGTGGAAGAAAAATTTGGGGAAATTGGCAATTCTGAATGTATTTGTGGATGTCGAATTAATGAAAGCCCTAGTAGATTGTTATGATCCAAAAACCAAAACCATATGTGACTATCGAGGGAATCCTATGGTGGTAATTAACAAATAGATCATTGATATGGTGTTTGATCTAGACTGGGATGTAGAAGAGAAAATTGACATACAGAAACTATCGTAAGAGTTCTTCAATTTAGAGGACATCTATAGGACATGGAGACTACCCATTCACCGGCCAAAAGTGGGAAAGTCCTTAGTTCCTTTCAGTAAAGATGACAAGGTGCCTTTTGATGTCAACCAATTCCATCCATATTTCAAGTATACATACTATGCTGCAGCCCAAGTATTAGGCTTAGAGGCTCATCCTCTCATGGATATTGGAGTTATGGTTTTATGTGCTGATCTACAGTCAAAAGACCCTAGGCCGGTTGACTATGCCACTTATGTTGTAGAAGCCCTAAATCATGGGTTGGAAAAATTAAAAGGAGACCTTGTAAACGTTCATTTCTCATTGTATTCCTTATTAATGCACATTATTCTTTATTGTGGACAAGAATTCAATTTCTGGTCAGACAATTTTAGCATCAGAGCATATGATAAAATTGGTTTAAAGAAACCAGTCCAGTTGTGGGTTTCTACATGGGATCAATGATTTATAAACAACCAGTATTGGCACTTTCAGAAATATTTTGTAAAACCACTTAGTGCAGCCTTTGGACAACATAGAAATTATGCTTTGTCTCCTGAAATCAAAAGATTCCTCAGGCCAAAAGACTTCTCTCCAGAGTCTCAGATTGATCACAACTAGGGTGATTGGTATTGCCACCCTAATCATACAGAAATCAGGGTTTTCGGGTATGAAGGAAAGCCATACATGCTTCCAGTTACAGTGCCAAATAGGGTGGCTAGTCTAGAGATTATAAGACAACTATCTGCTGTCAGTGCCAAACATCTCACAGATTTTGGTAAACAATCTATTGTGCCAGGGTTACTAGTGTTTTCTGATTTCATTGTTAAAAGTTCTAAAAGTTATCATTTACTTCAAAATAAGTTAAATTATTATGGCATGACTCTGGGTGATCCTAGAGAGAACTTTGATCCTGAGGGATATATAAAAGCTTAAAGGGCATCACAGAAGCTAAAGGCTGGAATACATGTGGCTCAAATGTCAGACGATTTAATAAGGAACCTTGAAAGGGAAGAGGCCAAGGTTTTGAGAGAAAGAAGCGAGATGACTTGGGAAGCTTTCAAGTGGAAAAGAGCAAGGGGGATGGTGGATGGAGACCTACTTGGAAACCTCCAAGATCCTTTGGAGATAGCCAAAAAACTACTTTAGCATGAGGAAGAGATTATGCATAGAGTACCCCCACAGTTCCTCCATTTTGTCAACACTAGAAGAGATAGTAAGCCATTGGCTGACATGTCACCAAAATCAATTGCTAGTAGCATCCCTACTGACTCCCCTAGAGAAGATTATCCACCTGGTTTTGAAGCAGAGGTAGATGTGGAAACTGGTGATTTTAATATTAGGGATATAGTTGATATAAGGATGACAGAGCATGAAGACTTTGTTGCAGATGATGGATTCGCTTCCTCAGGAGAATTCCTTTCATTCTTATTCCAGTACAAGGGGGCTCATGTGAGATGAAGTAGGGCTGGGAGATCAGAAGAAGAGCAGATTAGAAGGCTACAAGATGAGATAGATGCTCTCATGAAAGATATGACCCCTTGAGAAGGGGAGGAAAATATTAAAGGAGGCTGGAGTTATCATATTTTCAGGTTGGGATATAAATTCAGCACTTCTATTTGATGGATTCTTGAAGAAGCAAGACACAAATCAATAAGTATTGCCTTAAGAGGTAGATAAATTGTTCATGGGCTCGGGGTATGATCCTGATTAAAAAGCTCTCCTACAATGGGCACTATATCCGAGAGGAAAAAGACCAATTATTGTGGATGTTGAAGAAACCTTTGGACACCTTATGGTCCATTAGGTAGGAAAGACTGACCCTAGGGTCACTGCAAAATTAAACTTGGATGTAGCCAAATTAAATCTGGATCAGACAGAGTTTTTGGTTAGGGAAAACATTACATATAAGGGTTTATATGAAAGAACTAAAGAGGAGAATCAGAGGCTACAAGAAAGGATATTGCAATTTGAGACAGGAACTCCTTTAAATGAATATGCTGCATATCCCACAGGATGAAGCTTGGATGATGTCTTTGATGTTCTGTATTGGAAATATCAAGCAGAAAAGGCTACCAAATAGGTGAGTAATATTCAACAGAGGATGGATAAAATGGTTAATGATATCATTGAACACAGGTTCAACACCATGCTCATCCATGTTGACCATTATTGGAGGGTGTACACTAGAACCATAAAGGCATTAAGAGAGCATGAAAGGTTAAAAGGACGATTGCATGAAGTGATAAACAGTGTTGATGTGATGATGCTAGAGGAGAAAACAGAAGGGACTTCGTATATGGAAAATCATGTTAAATTCGAAGATGTGCTAAAAGGAGATCTTAAAGAATTGGATGATGGGAACCCTATTGGAATGCCCTCGATTTATAAAGAGGGAGAATTAATATCTATGGATGAATGGCGGAATGAACTTCTAAGCGTCAAGGATCGGGCTCTGTCAAGATTGGATCGAAGCAAAGACATGGCCCCTACCGTCAACTAGATGATATTCGAATACCTTTCACAGGGAGAAGAATTAAAGAAACGGAGCATCAAGATCAAGAATTTTAAAGAAGATGATTACATTCATCATTTAGGGATGCTTAATCTCTTTTTACTTAAGTCTGTTAGGAATGTTCAAATTGACAGTTAGTATTTCGAAAAGACATGTGTTTTTATAGATGGCATTTGCTCTCATATATATATGAGAAAGGTTTCTTGTAATTGGATTAATGGAACATGATAGGAAGAATACAGTGATATATGACAGCTTGTAAATTTCCTGTTACACAAATTTTGATGGATACATAATATAATCAGTTGTCTTTTCTTTGCATATGTGTTGTGGATTATTTCATTCGTTGTTGGAAATTGCTTGTGATATTATCTAAAGGAGATAAGGTTATTCATATTCTTTGAGTGAAATTTATGTTGTATGTTATAAGGTTGAAATAAAAGTTTTGCTTGTGAATTATAACTGTTCTTTGTAGTGCTTACTTGGATGGTCCCTTAAAGGTAGGGTTAAATTCATTCAAGCAACTTATGATATAGGCATTCAATTGATCTCATGAGAAATAGTAACTGACAGATCCATAAAAGGGGTGGGTTTAAAAACTGTCTCACAAGTTCACACAATAAGTCCTAAGGAAATATAAAGACTCTGTAGCCCAGACAACAAAGAAGGCACTGGCCATTTATAAATTACAACTTATCACCATATTCATCATATTTTATTTTACAATAGGAGTAAATTGAGTAGGAAGCATAGAGTAAGCTGGCAATAGTGTATACATATAAAATTCTAAGCACAAAGATCAAATAGCTTCTACAACAACAATCTTGAACTCATCTGCTATATCTCCATCCTAGGAATTTATGCCATTCTGTGATAAGAGGAAGCCAGATCAAGATACTTAATCTGCTATAAAAGGCACTAGTCTTTGAAAACAACTAGTGAATAGGTATACCCGCCTAGGTCCTGTAGAGCCTAAAGTGAGAGAGTCAGTAACCAAATAGGTTCACTCTGTAAGTTGGCCAAGACAATTGGAGGGTTTGATCATAGGAGTTGGCATTTTCTTAGAACCTATTCAATCTGTTGATTTGAGACCCAACAGATTGGCGGCTCTGTTGGGGAAGAATTATTAAGACTCTATTGTGGGAGAGAACTCAAAAGAAAGAAAAAACTTTCCTCTTAAGAAGAGAGGTGGCGACTCTGAATTAAAAAAAAAAAGGGAACGAGAGGAATATCTATGGATGGAAAGAGATTAGTCACAAAAGGACAGCCTTTATCCCAGTTAGATTTCTCTCAACTAAAGAATAAAGATAAAAATGGATCCATGAATGAATTCATGAGAGAAAGGTATAGTCAGTATAAATATGAAAACAACCAACATTCACCTTTAAAGGAACAGGATAAAGCAACTACTTCAAGTCCAGTGAATGAGGATTTGGTTGCAGCATATAGAGCGCAAAAGGGGCAATATCAAATTTCCCCTGGTTTTGAATATCATGAAGCACGATCCAGACAGAACACATCGACTTCATCAGGATCAAGTATGGCAGATCCTGTAGATAGATTTGCAGATTTAACTAAAAAGATGATGGAGGCAGCTGCTGAAATGAGAGATTCTGGAAGGACTTAGGAATGTTTGGAGTTATGTGCTAAATTAGGCATAAATGTTGGTGAGGACGACTTTAATCAAGATGTAAACAATTACAGAAAAAAACATGCTCAGATAGATCAGGGAGTGAGTAAAACAAAGAGTGATGATTTTAAGGCTTATGAGAACCCCTTGTTCAATAAGAAAAGGAATAATCATGCGCAATCGAGTGCACCACCAGTCCAGAAAAATTTACATAATAATTTTGCCGCTCATAACTAGTTTCCACCTCAAGGTCAATTTTATAACCAATGTCCACCTCCTGATCAATTTCAACATCAATACTAGAATCAATACCCTTTTCCTTATCAAAATCAAATGCCCTTATATGATAACATGAACCAAAACTTTAGGAACCCCCATGGGGGACATGGGCTAATGAATATGGAACGAATGAGGCAGTTTGACTTCTCAGGAATGATGGTGTACCCATATCCTATCCCAAATGAAATCAGGACTGCAATACCAAGATTCACTGGAAGTAATGCAATTACAGGGGAGGCTCATTATAAGGCTTTTGATGCAGTAATAGAGGATTTTGGTTTACCACATGAAGATGTTAAGATCAGGTTATTTATGTAGTCATTAACAGAAGATGCAAGAGATTGGTTTAGAGCATTACCTGATGCATCCATTAGAAGTCTTGCAGAATTCAAAAGCTTATTCCTTGAACAGTATGGAGACCATAATAGCCCTGAATTTGCTTTGCATGAGATCATTAGCATCAAGAAGGAGCAAAATGAATCAGTGGTAGAATTTAACAAAAGATTTAACAGGGTTCTAAACAAAATTCCCAACAGGATGAAGCCAGTACCTGAGGTAAGCATTCTATATTACATCAATGCTTATGATA
Source organism: Cryptomeria japonica (assembly GCF_030272615.1). Lineage (NCBI taxonomy): Eukaryota > Viridiplantae > Streptophyta > Pinopsida > Cupressales > Cupressaceae > Cryptomeria > Cryptomeria japonica. Next base: position 467,592,651 of record NC_081409.1, read on the forward strand.
GTAAAACAAACTATGAGTTGAGAACTAGAAATCCTAGAGACCTCCAGGATGTTATGAAAGCTACCATTATTATAGAAAATAATAGGAAGGACGCTGGTAAAGTGGGAAAAAGAGAAGATGCAAGGTTGTACAATCTTAAAGCACCCAAAGCTAACAAGGATGAGGATAAGCTTGACAAATTTTTGAATGCTCTAAAAGATCTATCTGTGAGGGTAAACAAAACAGAGAAGCAGCAATATTATCATCCTAAAAGGCCTAGATTGCATGACATGCCCTATAACACTACATGGAAAGATGGAAGACCAGTAGACAAGAACCATAAGGATAACCAACAAGTCCCAGATCCCTTGAAAAGAATAGTAAACTACGCTCAAGATGATGACATGTGGTGTTATGCCTGCAATATGCCACATGTGTTGTAGCAAGAGGATTGCAGGAGGAAGAGAATGGCTATGAGGAGCATATGGGCGACCCGACTGCTAACATGATATCCTTTGCAGAAGAAGGAGGATCAGATTCCATGAACATTGATCAGTGCTCTGTGTTACCCGTAATCACCAACATAGTTGAAGGTATTAAGCTCAGAATCCCCACTGAAGAAGAGAAAAGAAGAATTACAGCCTCTGTCGTTGCACAAGCAAAAAGGACTTACGATTTGAGGAATAGAATGGTGAATCCAGAGCAAGGTAAACCTGCTAGTCTTTTTATAAAAGAAACTGATGAGACACCCAAGCAAACAAATAAAGCAGCTAAGACTAAGGAAGTTATACCAAAGAATAATAAAAGGGGTCTTGATGATCAAAAGGAAGAAATAGAAAAATTTCCTTTAGCACAACACTCTACTTCATTTGATATTTCAAGTGCATTAACACAATTAAAAGTTTATGTTCCATTAATGGAAATAATGAAGTTTCCTGAATACAGAGAGAGGACTCTGGAGATGGTTTCAGGTATCCAAAAAGAAAAAGTAAATGAACAGAAACAAGAGGTTCCAAAAGGTGACAATAATGAACAAATGGCCTCAGTTATATATTTAGGGTCCACCATAACCAAAAACCCAACACAGCTAGACCCATTTTATCTCACTTTGGTGGTAAACAATAAGAAAGTGAAGAATTGTATGATCGACTCAGGAGCAGCCATAAATGTTATGCCTGTTGGAGTGATGAAAGAGATTGGATTGGAAGTTGATACTACCTTTGGGAAGTGTTATGCCATGGACAACAGGTCGGTCCCAGTAGTTGGTATCATGAAGGATGTAGAATTCAAATTGGCAGCTTGTCCAGAAGCATCGTACAAAACAGATATTACAGTGGTGGATGTCCCTCCAAACTATGGGATGTTGCTATCTAGGAAATGGTCGAACATGATTGGTGGGTATGTGCAGTTAGATTTATCATATGCTACGATTCCAATCAATGGACAGGAGGTAAAAATTGATAGGGAATCCCGGTCCACATATATCATAGAAGACATGGAAGAATCAACAAATCAAATATGCTTTTTGCAAACTGATATGGACAATTTCCAAGTGCAGTTGACAAAACCTAAGGTTGACGAATGGATCCCCATTGAATCATGTCTAGCTGGAAAGGATGATCAAGTGTGGAAAATGTTCTTTGATGTGTCTTGTAGCAAGGAAGGGAGTGGGGCTGGAATCTTATTTATTTCACCCATAGGGGAAACCTACAAATATTCTTTCAAATTTTTATTTGAGTGCACAAATAACACTGCGGAGTATGAAGCCTTACTCACTGGTCTTAATATAGCAGTTAAACATGGAATTAGATTACTCAGCGTATTTGGTGACTTAGAGTTAATAGTCTCACAAGTGAAGGAGAAGTATACTTCAAAGCACTTAAGATTGAAACAGTATAGAAATGTTGTCTGGGATACTATAGAACTTTTTGATGCTTTTCAAATAAACTGGATAGACAGATTAAAGAACATTATGGCAGACTTTTTGGCCAATATTGCATTGAAGGATAATGATATAACACTAACTGGGATATCTGAAGTAGAGATGAAAGTAAGACCATCTGTTCCTGACAACTTATATAATTGGCAAGTGTTTCAAGATGATGCAGACCTGCTGAAATTCTTACAGTGTGTTGATCACTATAAGATTCAGGCTATGAATTTCAATGACTTTGTGGAAGAAACTGAAGGTAAAGAAACTTTATTTGGACATGAAATCATACAACTGAAGTCAAACAAATTACCAAGAGGCCTAGTAGCATTAGAAAGGGCTTTCAATACTCAGGATGTGATTGAGACTAAAGGATCAACTGTTAAAGAAAGTGATGTGGAACAAATCAATTTAGGAAATGAAGAAACTCCCAGAAATGTTTTTATTCGGAAAAGGTTGACTCCTGCCATGAAGCAACAATTGACAACATTGCTAAAGAGGTATAAACATGTGTTCGCGTGGTCTTATGAAGATCTCAAAGCTTATAGGGAAGATCTTTTTCAACATGAGATACCACTTAAGCCAGAAGCCAAACCATTCAGACAAAAGTAGAGACCTATTAATCCAACACTGTTACCAAAAATGAGGGAAGAGATCATAAAAATGAAAGATGCAGGAATTATTGAACCCTGCAGATATTCCACATGGGTTTCTAACTTGGTGCCGGTCAGAAAGAAGAATGGGGATATTAGATTGTGTGTGGACTTTAGAAACTTAAACATATCATCTCTAAAGGACAATTATCCATTGCCAAATATGGATAACATGTTGCAGAAGGTGACAGGGTGTGAGTTATTGTCTATGATGGATGGGTTTTCAGGTTATAATCAAGTGAAAGTTAAAGAAATTGAAAAATATAAGACAACCTTTACAACTCCATGGGGCACTTATGTCTATGCACGAATGCCATTCGGATTAACTAATGCTGGTGCTACATTTCAGAGGGCAATGGATGTGGCTTTTGCAGAATTGATTGATATAATCATGGTAGTATACCAAGACGACCTAACTGCATACTCAAAGAAAGCTGATGATCATTGTGAGCACCTTGAAAAGATATTCAAGAAAGCCTTAGAGTATGGGATTTCCTTGAATCCTAAAAAATACCACTTTGGTGTAGAAGAAGGAAAGTTACTTGGATAGATAGTATCCAAGGAAGGGGTAAGAATTGACCCTGAAAGTGTGGCAGCTATCAATAAGATTCCCATTCCCCGAACCATCAAGGCCATCCAATCATTCTTGGGACAAATAAATTTTGTAAGAAGGTTTATTTTAAATTTTGCAGACATAATAAAACCTATAGTAAGGATGTTAAAGAAAGGAGCCCAAATAGATTGGACTGAGGAAGCAATTGACTCCTTTATAGCAATCAAGAGAGCAATTTTAGAAGCACCAGTACTGATCTCTCTGGATTTTAGCAAGCCTTTTATAATATTCTCATTCGCCTCCTGTCACATAATAGCTGCAGTGTTGCTATAGAAGAATCAAGAAGGGTATGAGCAGCCCATTGCATATTTTAGCAAGTCTTTGAGTCCCTCAGAAATAAAATATGAGTTGAATGAAAAGTGAGCTTATGCTTTGGTCAAATCAGTAAAATAGTTTAGACCATACTTAGTAGGGGCTGAAGTTATAGCATATGTTCCCAATGCAGCAGTGAAAGATATCTTCAGACAAACTGAGGTCACAGGCAGAAGATGTAAATGGATCAACCAAATACAAGAGTTGAACATTGAACTCAAAATTTTACGAGTTATCAAAGGTCAAGGATTGGCCAAACTCATGACAAGAACTGAGATTGAGGAGTCTTGTGTAAATCAAGTAGGGTTGGAAGAAGCCAGCTTCAGTATTGAGAATACAGTATGGTATACTGATATCATGTATTACCTTAAGCACTTGAAATGTCTAGATATCATGACTGATAATCAGAGAAGAACTTTAAAGATGAAATCTGCAAAATATGTGATTGTCAATGGGGACTTGTATTGGAAAAACAGAGATGGGTATTATTATTATGTCTAGATGACTACCAAGCAAAGAAAGTTCTTCAAGAAATGCATGATGGGGTTTGTGGTGGTCATTTTTTGGCTAGGACTACTGCACACAAGATATTGAGAGCTGGATACTTTTGGCCATGTGTTTTCAATGACTCTTACAGATATGTCAGAAAGTGTGAAGCTTGTCAAAAATTTTCAGACAAAATGAAATATCAAGGGTCACTCCCATTAAGACCAATGCTAGCTGAAGAACCATTTCAGCAATGGGGAATAGATTTCATAGGAGAGATATCAGAAAGATCCAGGGGAGGACACAGGTGGATATTGGTCACTACAGATTATTTTACCAAGTGGGTAGAGGCAATACCCACTAGACAGGCTACTAGTAAAGTGGTAATAAAATTCATAATGGACAACATTATCACTAGATTCGGTGTTCCTGGAAGGATCATCTCAGACAATGGTATGTCCTTTAGGTCTGAGGAATTTAACACTTTTTGTGAGGAATATGGCATCAAAATATCTCATTCTGCTCCTTACCACCCTCAAGGAAATGGGCAAGCCGAATCAAGCAACAAAAATATCCTAAAGATCATTAAAAAGATGCTAGGACACAACAAGAAGGCATGGGATTCAAAGTTGAGTTTTGCATTATGGATAGATAGAATAACAGTGAAGAAATCTACGGGAAAGTCTCCATTTGAGTTGGTTTATGGCAAAAGAGCCAGATTGCCTTTGGACAATCTCTTGCCTATACATAGATTCATGACTTAGGAAGGGATAGATGTTGAAGACCCCTCACAAGAGAGGATGATGCAGTTAGTAGAGCTTGATGAAGTCAAAACAGAGGCTTAGAAGTAGAATATCAAAATCCAAAATCAGATGAAGAGATTGTATGACAAGAGGACAACAGATAGGAAATTTTATGTGGGTGATTGGGTCTTAATGTGGAATGCAAGGAGTCAAGACAAAGGCAAGCATGGAAAATTTGAGGCCTTGTGGATCGGACCATATGTGATTATGGATAAAAAAGGAGAAGATTCTTACCTTCTCCAAAGTGCAACAGGGGAAGTCCAAGAATTGCAAGTACATGGACAATTCTTGATAAACTTCTTTTCTTGATATATTCTGTTATATGTACAGTAGATTTGGATCCACTTCATTGTAAATACCATAACTTGTCAAAATGTATCCTCGCTAACCAGAGATTCTGAATTCTTGAAGACATACACAATATGCCTCCATCCTCAGTCAGAGCCACTGTTGAACAATATATTTGAACTTAAAAATCTTCCCAAAGGCGTGAAAGCTAAAAGATCATCGGCAAAAAATATCATGTCGAGCATCTCAAAATGAGTTTCATCGAAAGAATACTTTCATCGAAATAAAACATAAAGTGTAAAACACTAAGTTAAGATGTCTTGGACAAAATATCTCTTTCGGTAAATGAAGGAATCCGCTCATCGATATTCCAGTTTCATCGAAAAGTGAAAGGCCAACAAAGAGTGAAGTCGAGGAAATAAAATTGCTGAGGAAACTGAAAAAACATTCATCAAAAAGCAAATCTTATCGATAAAAATATGTCGATAAAAGCAGAGGGATTTCATCAATAAAAGAAGCACATCAAAGAAAAAAGGATTTCGGAGGGCTCGCGTGATCTTTCACCGAAGTATAAAACTCATCGAAATATGATTTCGATGAGATTCACGAATAACTCATCAAAAAGGATTTCATCGAGGAGAGGATGATTTCGGGGAGACTGGAAGATGGTTTTTCGACAAAGGCCATTCACCGATGAGTTGATATCGAGGAAAATGAACTTTCGATGAAAGATTAAAGCATTCAACTGAAGACAGGGGTTTCATCAAAATCTCGATTCACAATCTTTTCAGCTGAACAGTACTTCCCGCGAAGGAATTAAAAGCTCAAGTTGAGGATGTCACATCTACAATTAAGTTTAAACATTTGAGTAGCCATTATAAACACAGAGACATTAACTATTGCACAAGTTGCCCACACAGTTACAGCTGAATTGATCAAATTTTCATAAGAACCAGATTGTGGCCAAAAGACGGAAAGTTACAAGGAGTTAGCTGAAGTTTGTAAACAACAGTCATAAGAGCTTGACAATTCTCCAAGTAAGTGTGATATCTCACATTGATTGAAATTATGGAACCATCTTCTTCTTCTAAAAAGAGTAGGAAAGGAAAGGAATTGAACCCTGAAGAGAAACCCAAATGATAGAAAAAGGAGGGTAGAGCTTTAGCTCAGGATCTGTTAGACCAGCGCCGGACATCTAGTGTGAGGTCCAAAAAAATCAAAAGTGAAGAGGAAGGGTTGGAAGATATATTTGAACATTTAGGAGACATATGGACTGACATCAGAGGACATGAGTTGTTCTTATTTGGTTACAAGAGAAGGGATGCTCCTGAGCCTGTTAGTAACCTGTGAAAGAAAAATTTGGGGAAATTGGCAGTTCTGAATGTATTTGTGGATGTCGACTTAATGAAAGCCCTAGTAGATTGTTATGATCCAAAAACCAAAACCATATGTGACTACCGAGGGAATCCTATGGTGGTAATTAACAAACAGACCATTGATATGGTGTTTGATCTAGACTGGGATGTAGAAGAGAAAATTGACATACAAAAACTGTCGCAAGAGTTCTTCAATTTAGAGGACATCTATAGGACATGGAGACTACCCATTCACCGGCCAAAAGTGGGAAAGTCCTTAGTTCCTTTCAGTAAAGATGACAAGGTGCCTTTTGATGTCAACCAATTCCATCCATATTTCAAGTATACATACTATGCTGCAGCCCAAGTATTAGGCTTAGAGGCTCATCCTCTCATGGATATTGGAGTTATGGTTCTATGTGCTGATCTACAGTCAAAAGACCCTAGGTTGTTTGACTATGCCACTTATGTTGTAGAGGCCCTAAATCATGGGTTGGAAAAATTAAAAGGAGACCTTGTAAACATTCATTTCTCATTGTATTCCTTATTAATGCATATTATTCTTTATTGTGGACAAGAATTCAATTTCTGGTCAAACGATTTTAGCATCAGAGCATATGATAAAAATGGTTTAAAGAAACCAGTCCATTTGTGGGTTTCTGCATGGGATCAATGATTTATAAACAACTAATATTGGCACTTTCAAGAATATTTTGTAAAACCACTCAGTGCAGCCTTTGGACAACATAGAAATTATGCTTTGTCTCCTGAAATCAAAAGATTCCTCAGGCCCAAAGACTTCTCTCCAGAGTCTCAGATTGATCACAACTGGGGTAATTGGTATTGCCACCCTAATCATACAGAAATCAGGGTTTTTGGGTATGAAGGAAAGCCATACATGCTTCCAATTACAGTGCCAAACAGGATGGCTACTCTAGAGATTATAAGACAACTATCTGCTGTCAGTATCGAACATCTCACAGATTTTGGTAAACAATCTATTGTGCCAGGGTTACTGGTGTTTTTTGATTTCATTGTTAAAAGTTCTAAAAGTTGTCATTTACTTCAAAATAAGTTAAATTATTATGGCATGACTCTGGGTGATCCTAGAGAGAACTTTGATCCTAAGGGATATATAAAAGTTGCAAGGGCATCACAGAAGCTAAAGGCTGGAATACATGTGGCTCAAATGCCAGATGATTTAATAAGGAACCTTGAAAGGGAAGAGGCCAAGGTTTTGAGAGAAAGAAGCAAGATGACTTGGGAAGCTTTCAAGTGGAAAAGAGCAAGGGGGATGGTGGATGGAGACCTACTTGGAAACCTCCAAGATCCTTTGGAGATAGCCAAAAAACTACTTCAGCATGAGGAAGAGATTATGCATAGAGTACCCCCACAGTTACTCCATTTTGTCAACACTGGAAGAGATAGTAAGCCATTGGCTCATATGTCACCAAAATCAACTGCTAGTAGCATCCCTGCTGACTTCCCTAGAGAAGATTATCCACCTAGTTTTGAAGCAGAGGTAGATGTGGAAACTGGTGATTTTAATATTAGGGATATAGTTGATATAAGGATGACAGAGCATGAAGACTTTGTTGCAGATGATGGATTCGCTTCCTCAGGAGAATTCCTTTCATTCTTATACCAGTACAAGGGGGCTCATGTGAGATGAAGTATGGCTGGGAGATCAGAAGAAGAGCAGATGAGAAGGCTGCAAGATGAGATAGATGCTCTCATGAAAGATATGACCCCTGAGAAGGGGAGGAAAATATTAAAGGAGGCTAGAGTTATCATATTTTTAGGTTGGGATATAAATTCAGCACTTCTGTTTGATGGATTCTTGAAGAAGCAAGACACAAATCAATAGGTATTGCCTCAAGAGGTAGATAAATTGTTCATGGGCTCTGGGTATGATCCTGATAAAAAAGCTCTCCTACAATGGGTACTATATCCGAGAGGAAAAAGACCAATTATTGTGGATGTTGAAGAAACCTTTGGACACCTTATGGTCCATCAGGTAGGAAAGACTGACCCTAGGGTCACTGCAAAATTAAACTTGGATGTAGCCAAATTAAATCTTGATCAGACAGAGTTTTTGGTCAGGGAAAACATTACCTATAAGGGTTTATATGAAAGAACTAAAGAGGAGAATCAGAGGCTACAAGCAAGGATATTGCAATTTGAGACAGGAACTCCTTTAAATGAATATGTTGCATATCCCACAGGACGAAGCTTGGATGATGTCTCTGATGTTCTGTATTGGAAATATCAAGCAGAAAAGGATACCAAATAGGTGAGTAATATTCAACAAAGGATGGATAAAATGGTTAATGATATCATTGAACACAGGTTCAACACCATGCTCATCCATGTTGAACATTATTGGAGGGTGTACACTGGAACCATAAAGGCATTAAGAGAGCATGAAAGGTTAAAAGCACGATTGCATGAAGTGATAAACAGTGTTGATGTGATGACGCTAGAGGAGAAAATAGAAGGGACTTCGTATATGGAAAATCATGTTAAATTCAAAGATGTGCTAAAAGGAGATCTTAAAGAATTGGATGATGGGAACCCTATTGGAATGCCCTCGATTTATAAAGAGGGAGAATTAATATCTATGGATGAATGGCGGAATGAACTTCTAAGCGTCAAGGATCGGGCTCTATCAAGATTGGATCGAAGCAAAGACGTGGCCCCTACCGTCAACCAGATGATATTCGAATACCTTTCACAGGGAGAATAATTAAAGAAACAGAGCATCAAGATCAAGACTTTTAAAGAAGATGATTACATTCATCATTTAGGGATTCTTAATCTCTTTTTACTTAAGTTTGTTAGGAATGTTGAAATTGACAGTTAGTATTTTGAAAAGACATGTCTTTTCATAGATGGCATTTGCTCTCATATATATATGAGAAAGGTTTCTTGTAATTGGATTAATGGAACATGATAGGAAGAATACAGTGATATATGACAGCTTGTAAGTTTCCTGTTACACAAATTTGATGGATACATAATATAATCAGTTGTCTTTTCTTTTCATATGTGCTGTGGATTATTTCATTCGTTGTTGGAAATTGCTTGTGATATTATCTAAAGGAGATAAGGTTATTCATATTCTTTGAGTGAAATTTATGTTGTATGTTATAAGGTTGAAATAAAAGTTCTGCTTGTGAATTATAATTGTTCTTTGTAGTGCTTACTTGGATGGTCCCTTAAAGGTAGGGTTAAATTCATTCAAGGAACTTATGATATAGGCATTCAATTGATCTCATGAGAAATAGTAACTAACAGATCCATAAAAGGGGTGGGTTTAAAAACTGTCTCACAAGTTCACACAATAAGTCCTAAGGAAATATAAAGACTCTATAGCCTAGACAGCAAAGAAGGCACTGGCCATTTATAAATTACAACTTATCACCATATTCATCATATTTTATTTTACAATAGGAGTAAATTGAGTAGGAAGCATAGAGTAAGTTGGCAATAGTGTATACATATAAAAATCTAAGCACAAAGATCAAATAGCTTCTGCAACAACAATCTTGAACTCATCTGCTATATCTCCATCCTAGGAATTTATGTCATTCTGTGATAAGAGGAAGCCAGATCAAGATACTTAATCTGCTATAAAAGGCACTAGTCTTTGAAAACAACTAGTGAATAGGTATACCCGCCTAGGTCCTGTAGAACCTAAAGTGAGAGAGTCACTAACCAAATAGGTTCACTCTATAAGTTGGCCAATTCAATTGGAGGGTTTGATCATAGGAGTTGGCATTTTCTTAGAGCCTATCCAATCTGTTGATTTGAGACCCAACACAACTGACGTTTGTCCCTTAAATGAATGGATTATATCCACACACACATCTTTAATACTGCAAATTCCTTCTTGATTGACGTCATTTGCATTTAGAAGTTGACATATTTGTGCACATGATAAAGAGGATTCTTTTAATAGATTTTGTCTCCTTTCAAATTCAAATTCTTCTGGACTAATAGTCAATCCAACTTGACTATCTCTTAGTTCTTCTAGGGTTCTGCCACATCTAGATACATCTTGTTCCTCTTTTGATGAAAATATTGTATTTTTAGATGCTTGATCTATCCTTGTTTGTACTTCTTGTGGCATTAATTCTTTGTCTTTGTCATTTCCTTTCCTTTTTGCATACGCCTATTTTATCTGAATTCTAAGTTTTTCTTGCCTTCTTTCTAATTTCATCTTTTGTTTAGCAATAGACAAGTCTTCTTTCATGATAGCTGCTTGATCTTCATTGTGTTCCTTACTTGATGTAGTAGATAAGACATCTGGACCCCATTCATATTCATTGGAATATGTCTCTGAATCCTGATCTAAGATTACTCCACTATACCACACTGGAATGTCGTATGGTATGAAAAGTTCTTTGATTTTTGCCATCTCTATTTTTACTGTTTCTGGAATATCTTGTTCAGACTTTGCATTTGTTTGTATTTTCAGAACTTGGTGACAAGATTTTTCATCACCTTGGATGGCAATCTCCTCCTCTTTCTTTTCATGTTTTTCTTGTTTCTTTTGTTTATTGGTTACTGTTTCAGCCGCTTGATGTAGCTTCTCTTGCCAATTTTCTTCTTTAGAAACTGATTTCTTTCTCCACTTTTGTTGTTGATGACTATGTTGCTTTTGATTTAATTTTAGATATCCCAACCCGGATTTATCTTCTATGGATTGTGAGTGCAGACAAATAGGTTCTAAAATACCTTGATGTTGCTTACCAATTGGTCATTTTCCTCCATATCCCATCTTTTGCATGATTTCATATCCTTTTCCATATTGTTTTATGGGAATATTGACTTCTATTCCTATTGTTGTAGTTTTGTCTTCATCCTTGTACAACCAACCAAGAATGTCTTTGTCTTCATTTTCTTCTTCAAGAGTTCTAGGACTAACAAATGTTCCTTTAAACATATGTTTTGATCTTTCTGATGGATTTGATTGAATATCTATAGGCTTACCATATGACTCAGGGGAAAGTGGAAAATTATGCAAAGAATATTTTCCCATTCCTTCATCATTTAACTTGATCTTTTTTTCAAAAGTTTCCCATAACTTTGCTTGAATTTATTTGGTAGGATATACTAATTCTCTATTATGTGGAACTCTTGTATCTTGTGTGGGCTTCAAATTATTTCAATATTGACTGGAATCTGCAATTGTAGTGATCTATTTTCCTTCATGAGGAAGTTTCACACATTGATGATACGTAGAAGGAACTGCTTGCATCTTGTGAATCCATGGTCTTCCTAGAAGAATGTTGTAAGAGAGGTTCAAATTTAAAACTTGACACAATGTATCCCTTTCCACAGGTCCTATCCTTATTGGTAGCACAACAGTTCCTTTAGAAGAACGTTCTGCTTCATCATAAGCCTTGATGGTTATTTTCTTTTTTTGGGTCTACTACATTCTCTGAATATCCCAAAGCTTTTATCAAACTTAATGCACAAATGTTTAAACCAGCTCCTCCATCTATGAGTACATGTTTAACATGAGTTTTATTAATGGAGAATTCAACATGTAAGGGAGCATTGTGAGGATGTTGTAAGGATGCATCATCATTTTCAGAAAATGATAAGCAATGAGGAGCTATAAGGTGTCCTACCATGTTTTGGAACTGATCTACATCCAAATCTTTTGAAACTGTTGTTTCCACTAAAGCTTTCTCCAAAATTGCCTTATGCATAGGTGAAACCTTGAGAAGTTCCAGAATTGATATTTGAGCGGGTATTCTTTGTAATTGTTCTACTAAATTGTATTGTTGTGATGTGGATGTTGAATCTTTTTCTATACCTGGAAAGGTAACCTTTTCTTTTCTTCTTGTGATAACATTGATTGGTTCTGAAGATGGATTTTCGTTAACAATGATCATATTTACTACATCATCGTATGTATAAGTGTAATTCACTTTGTCTTTTCCTTTGTCATCTTTTAATAGGGATGATTAACCTTTGTCATAATTCAGAAGTGGAGTTTTGAAAGCCAAGTGTGATTCATTTGTCTTATGGCTATCCACTGTGATGGTTCCATTATCGATTAGATCTTGGATAAGGTGTTTCAATCTTTGACAATCATTTGTTAGGTGTCCTTTATTCCGATGATAATTGCAAAAATGATTGTCATTCCACCAATTTGGCTTGACTGGTGGTTCATGACTTCTCACTTCTGGTAAAACAATCATTTTGTTGGCAAGCAGAGTTTTTAGAGCTGATTCCAAAGATTCTCCAATGTTTTCGAATTTCCTCCGAGGATTGGAGAAAAAGGACTTGGATTTATGGTTTTCTAGATTGTTATTTCTTAGGTTTTGACTTGATAGATTAAAAATTGGTTGTTGTTGTTTTGTAGTACTATTATCGTCATTCCCTTCATTGCTGACATTCCTATTCTTTGATCAGAACTTAGGTTTGTCATTGTTATTGTTGTTTTTGTTGTTGTTGTTGTTGTATGAATTATTGTAAAGTTTTAGCTCTCCTTTCTTTACCATTGTTTTCTCTATTTTCAGACCATTCTCGATCATTTTGGCAAAAGCGGGAGGACATTGCATCCTTAGTCGATAACTCATTTCATTGATAAGATTATCAATGAATATGTCCATTTTTTATTGATCAGGTACATCTCAGGGATACCTATTAAACATGTGTTTCCATCATTGTAAGAAAATCATAAAGGATTCACCATTCTTTTGTTTAACATTGCAAAGATCCAACATTGTTATTTCATTCCTTATATTGTAGGAGTATTGTGAAATAAACCTATTCATAAGTTCTTCAAAGGATTTGATTCCGGATGGTAATCTTGAAAACCACTCCATTGATTGTCCATTTAAACTCCTAGGAAAAAGATGCATAAGGTAAGTTTCATCATGAGAAAATTCCATGCTCATAGTACAAAACTCCCTAATATGATCTTGAGGATCAGATTTTCCATCGTATTTGTCATATTTAGGAATCTCGCAATGTTGCCGAAATGGTATCATATTCAGATTTTTATCGAACGAATATGGGCATATATCTTCTAATGAATACTTCTTGGAGCTTGTCCCATTTTGCATGTCTTGCATCCATTGTTGTAGAGTTTGTATTTGTTGAGTAAGGTTTGACAATGGATTATCCACATAGTTTCTCCTTGTTTCTTCGTGAGTTCTCTTATCACTATGCTATTTTCTTGTGTCATCCCTTTATTTCCTTGTTTCTTCATGACTTTATTTATTCACATCCTCAATATTTGGATCATCTATGTTTTGGGTGTTACTTGCCTCCGCATCTTGTTTCAAGCTTTCTATGTTAAAGTCTTGTGGTAGTTTAGCTCCAGATTTTGCCAACATCAAGAGATATTTTTCTTTTTGTTTTGCCAACAATTTTTCCATTAGCCTATCAAATTTGAAATCTTGCTCAAGGTCTCTAATGGTGCTATTGACTGCTTCTTCATCAATAACGGTAAATCCAAAAGTGTGGAATACAGGAGTATCCTCTTCCTCCATTTGTTGTTGTTTTCTAAGTTGTTCGTGTTGGGCTCAAGTCCAAACTGGCTTGTGATTATTTCAAAGTTGTTGAAAGTTCCAAAGGATAAAGTCAATAAGTGATTATTGGTTTAGGAAGATATGCCTTGTTGATTTTACCACTATTGTTTGTCCATTGGGATAAAGCATCTCTTTGTTGAAAAGAACGTCTTTGCAAAATTTCACTGTCAAATTCTGTGCCGCAACCACGTAGGTAGTGACGAAAATGGTGTAGGAATGTCCTATGTTTCAATAAGATCTTGCGATTGATATACAAGAATCTTATCCTTTTCTGAGTAGCTTTATAACTGGGTTTTCTTTTCTTAAGGTGATACTTAAAAGTCATATAAGCATTTGGCAATTCACAAGTTTGTTTGATTCCAATATTGGTGCAATTCTGATTTTCATAAAACCTAGGTTCAAAATAGGAAAGATATATCCAATATTAGGAACCTAGTATAGATTGATCAAGCTTCGTGATAGAGGATTTGATTATCCTGATGAGAAACTTGACAAGGATGTTGATTTTTGCACTTAAGATGTCTGAATCAATAGCTTGTTGAATGTTGATGTTTATAGAATCTTTTAGGTATAACCTATTGGAATAGTGACCTAGTTGTTTGAGCTAGTTTGAAAATACGTGATAGTTTAGAGATAAATCTACTTCAAGAATTATTTTGATATTGATTTTTTGACACTTTGATATTGATCTAGTGTTTCAAGTGTTGGAATGCTTTTTGTATTACCCTTTTGATCACACTTTTTCAGTAATTTGTTGGATTTTTTCTCTCTTGTAGATGATAATGTTTTTGAATTTTTGACCATTTGGAACATGTTACAGACATAGAAGACACAATGTTTAATAAACAAAATGCACAAGCAAGTACAATCCCTATGGCAGGCTGAGACAATAGTGTTTGAATCTCACATGGGGTTTCCCCCGAGGCTACGCTATTCAAAGCAGATATTTAGATGCTTGACCCCACTAGCTCCACCCTCAAAACTCACTTCTTCAGGGCAGCCAAGCACCAATTTCCATGAAAAATCCCCTTGACAAACTTTATATCTCTACTAGGAACCATATGTATGTGAGCCGCTTCAAAGGTCCGACCTCCTGTGCCAACAACTAGAAGGATTTTGGCAACTAGTACGAGTGGTTTTTAGTAAAGGCTTCCGGTCATGTGGCCATACATGCATCACTTTCAGCTC
The DNA here is from genome assembly GCF_030272615.1 of Cryptomeria japonica. Taxonomy (NCBI): domain Eukaryota; kingdom Viridiplantae; phylum Streptophyta; class Pinopsida; order Cupressales; family Cupressaceae; genus Cryptomeria; species Cryptomeria japonica. The sequence continues at coordinate 467,607,811 of NC_081409.1, forward strand.
TGTAAATACAAAAGGTTCCCATCCTATAGAGGTTACGCTCCATAGGGTTTATGGGGAAACATAGTGTCGGTATGAACTTATCAGCACATGTTGTTTGGGACTTTCGTCACAAACATGATTTATTTATAGTGGATTGGAAGGACTTAGTATTAGCTTGTTTCCACTTTAGGTCATTCCCCTCTCACTGGCCCCCTCAAGGCAACTTGGGAAGGCAGGCCCTCTAAAGGATTTAATTGCTTGAAAGTAAAGAAAGCGTAAAAGAGTGGGTTTGGATTTTTGGTCACCCAATTAAGGGAAGAGATATACCATCCACTTTTGAGACATAGAATATAAGAGTTCTTTTTAAACTTTTCAAAGAAATTGTTGGCTAACTCCTATTTGGAGATGTTGCTCCAACAAGCATGGTGTTCATTTTAGCCCTTTTAAAAGTCTATGTGCAACTATTTTTGAGAAAATACTAAAAATGCAAGTTGCATGCTGTCAGTTCATCCTCTTAGTTAAACTAGATGAACAAGATATGATATATTACTTTCCAAATGAAGACTTTTAATTATCTAGATGAGGAAATGCATAAAATTTGCCTTAAACACCATCCTGCACATGCATGTTAGTAGTCTGAAAAATCTGATTTCTTCGACATTTCAGCCCTGCAAGAAATTTTTGTCAGTTAGTAAACAAAAGCGCTAATTTAACACATGCACTACCTTTTTGCTCAAAAGCGCTAACCTGCAAGTCAAAAGCGCTAACCTAGACTACAAAAGCACTGCTCTATGGATACAAAAGTGTGATTTCTTTGACAAATGCACTAACCTAGGACACAAATGCGTGAACCTGTAATGCAAATGTGCAGACTTTAAGACAGAAGGGGTAACCAAAAATGCTCATGAGCTAACCTATAGTGTAAATGCACTAACCTAGAAGGTAAATGCGCTAACCTAAGATGCAAATGTGCTAGCCTGCAGAAGAAAAGTGTTCTCAGAATTCACATATGCGTGAATCTGCATTACAAATATGTTAATTTTATTATTTGTGATATTTTTAAAGGTATATGCAAGGTCTATGAGCCCCACGGTGGGTGCCAAAATGTGTCGACTTGAATTTTATCCTCAGAATGTTACCTGCAATAAGTTAGTTTCACAAAATACAAATGGAAATACTACAGGAAATCCAAACTCAACCAATGAAACTACATGAAGTACATATGAAATAAAATACTAATATTACCTTCATGGCTTATGTCTCATTGTGTCCTAACTCCACTGTTCCTGGTTGCAGATGGTGTGCTTTCAGACAATGCACTGATGGCTTCCAAGATGGCATATGAAGAATGGACTGATAACTTGTAGTTAACTGATACTATGATATGCAATACTACATGATTATGATAAAATGATTATGCTATATGATAATTGCTATTGCTATTTTCTATTTGCTTCAAAAACTCACAGATGCATATGATTGATTTGAAGACTAACTCTCTCTCAACTAAAGCTCTTGATTTTATAGACCTTGAGAGGATTAGATGATGTGGCTTAGATCAATGGTCATGATCAGATCTGTAGATTTGAATGGTTGTGAGAAAAGGTGAACGTTGAGAGAAAGGGGGAAGGAGAAGACAAGTTTCACTCATCTCACCTTGACTGGGTTGCTGATTGAGAGAATTTAGGGATGGTTGGAGAAAATTTAGGCATGATAGGACAAGTGGACTCAAGTCCTTCCTAAGATGTAGGGGATGTTGGAGAGAATATATAGGAAATGGTTATGAAATGTGTGTATGTACACAATATTCATTAATTTTGGAAGTTGGTGATAAATGATGAATTAATATTTAAGAAATATTAATTTCCTTAGCCACATGTTTGATGAGTTGGCAAAGGGAAGATGAAGTGGAGATGGAGGGTGAGTTGGAAAAGGGATTAAATAATTTTGAGAATTATTTAATATTTGAGACTATAGGATAGGAGAATAACCATTAAATATTAGATATTTAATTAACTTGGTTAAAAGGATAATTAAATATTAGATATTTAATTAATTAGAAGAATAGGATAGATGAATTAATTAATAAACTATTAATTAATAGAAAGACACGAAAATGAATTAAATAAATTAATCTTTTCAAATTAACTTTTTAATAGAAGAATAATTATTAAATAAATATAAAATATTTATTTAATTGCTCATAGCCAATTTTTATGTGTATACAGAAAGTACCAAGGAACATAGTACCAATAGCTATGTTGTAATGTTCACTATTTTAACATATAATATATGAAAAATGACTAAATATTTTCAATTTTTAAAGTAACAACATGTATATTGATATTGTTGTGTAGCATTTTTAATTGTAACATCTCAAGACCCCTCTTCATAGAAATCACATGATCAATAATATGGTTTTTCTAATGGCTCTAAGTACTCTATAAATATAAGAAAATATGATAATGATAATAATATTAAAAAATGTTGTTATTCTTTCATTGATTATTTAATGTATATGGTTTTAAATGGTTCTAAGCATTACTGTTAAGGTATTTTCATAGCATTTTCAATTGAATTGAATAAACTCTGTAGAATTAAAATATGATGCAGTCAAGGTAGGGAGATCTAATGAAGGACAACCCATCCTTGCAACCTAACACAAATACCATGCAAGATATACTGGTAACTGATAATACAACACCAGATAAAGCAAAAAGAACAACCGGTAACATCACAAAATACATAAAGGGAAAAAAGTATGAATAAATCTTATAACAGCTTGAAGAATTACATATGCCACATGTTGGATTGCAGTCTAGGATACAAACAATGCTTACAACATAAATATAAGATCCGCAGATCATCTACACATCAAATCGGCCTCGGGAAACAGTCTACAGATTCAACCCTAATCTGGACCTCAACCCTTCCGACTTCAATCCACTGGACCAGAATCTCATCGGTTCTACATATTCGATCAATCTCTAAACTTTGTCTTCTTTCTTCTAGTTTATTGTCTTCTATCAATCGAAGAATCAAGTATCTAGACTAATAGATCTTAAGATTCAAGATCCCGGTTGTGACCTATTTTGTATGTTCTACCAGGCCTGTGAGCCAGTTATGTTGTAACCTTGTAGTAACAGGTTGGTTGTAATCAATTTTCATGTTATAATACAATCTATTTTGCATTGCATCCATCATATCTTTGTGTCTCCATTGTGTTTACTCTTGCTGACCAGTCCAAATTGATCTCTTTGAGGTCCCTCCTCACTGGTTACTGCTTCAAAATATCATGTCATGGTTTTCTGTATACACATAAAAATTGGCTATGAGCAATTAAATAAATATTTAATATTTATTTAATGATTATTTTTCTATTAAATAGTTAATTTGAAAAGATTAATTTATTTAATTCATTTTCTTGTCTTTCTGTTAATTAATATTTTATTAATTAATTCATCTATCCTATTCTTCTAATTAATTTAATATCTAATATTTAATTATCCTTTTAATCAAGTTAATTAAATATCTAATATTTAATTATCTACTTCAAACAATTAAATATCTAATATTTAATGGTTATTTTCCTATCCTATAGTCTCAAATATTAAATAATTCTCAAAAGTATTTAATCCCTTTTCCAACTCACCCTCCATCTCCACTTCATCTTCCCTTTGCCAACTTATCAAACATGTGGCTAAGGAAATTAATATCTCTTACATATTAATTCATCATTTATCTCCAACTTCCAAAATTAATGAATATTGTGTATGTACACACATTTCATAACTATTTCCTATATTCTCTCCAACATCCCCTACATCTTAGGAAGGACTTGAGTCCACTTGTCCTATCATGCCTAAATTTTCTCCAACCATCCCTAGATTCTCTCAATCAGCAACCCAATCAAGGTGAGATGAGTGACACTTGTCTTCTCCTTCTCCCTTTCTCTCAACCTTCACCTTTTCTCACAGCCATTCAAATCTGCAGATATGATCATGACTGTTGATCTAAGCCACATCATCTAATCCTCTCAAGGTCTATAAAATCAAGAACTTTAGTTGAGAGAGAGTTAGTCTTCAAATCAATCAAATGCATCCATGAGTTTTTGAAGCAAATAGCAAATAACAAATAGAAAATAGCAAATAGCAATAGCAATTATCATATAGCATAATCATTTTAGCATAATCATGTAGTATTGCATATCATAGTATCATTTAACTACAAGTTATCAGTCCATTCTTCATATGTCATCTTGGAAGCCATCAATGCATTTTTTGAGAGCACACCATCTGCAACCAGGAACAAGTGAGTTAGGACACAATGAGACATAAGCCATGAAGGTAATATTAGTATTTTATTTCATATGTACTTCATGTAGTTTCATTGGTTGAGTTTGGATTTCCTATAGTATTTCCATTTGTATTTTATGAAACTAACTTATTGCTGATGAATACTAAGAGTGGGGGGTGAATTAGTATGCCAAAAATCTCTGCACTTAAACACTTTACAAGACTAACAGTAAACTAGTAAAACAATTTAGCAGACAAACCGGTTAACACACATGCAAACCAAATAGCTAATAATGCATTCACCCACAGAAGCAAAAACACCATAACACAAGATATTTTGATGTGGAAACCCAAATGGGAAAAACCATGATGAGATGGAACTCACAAGTAACTATTTGCAGAATAGAAACTAGACCGGTTAAGGTCAGACCAGTTAAGGTCTTACAATGTTCTTTACCAGAATAGATCCTGTTAGGAATCTCAATCTCTATTAGGAGATAAGTTCAATTAAAGACTACCTTGCTAGAGGATTTTAGATCCACATATGTGAACCACCTTGTTAGAGGATTTACAAAAGGCTTTTGGGCCTACCCAGTTAAGGGCAATAGACTTGTCAAAGATGTGAGTAATCAACAAGTGATTGATCTAGCTAATAGCACAGACTGCTTGGTTAGATCCTTGATAGCTCATTCCTAATGCATTCCAGCATTACTTCAGTCTTCTACACATTCATACTCTCTCTAACTCCTCAACCACCTTAAACCCTAGCCGCAATATCAACTTTTGCAACAACAATATTATCAACTTTTGCAACAACAGCATTATCAACTTTTGCAACAACAACATTATCAACTTTTGCAACAACAATATTATCAACTTTTGCAACAACAACATTATCAACTTTTGCAACAACAACATTATCAACAACCTAAAACCCTAGACATGATGTCCTTATAAAGGAATCTGATTTCATGTCGGTCCAATAGGATTACATTACAATTTTCTAGGTTCAATGAACCTAGACATACTTGGTAACACGACACAAAAAACACCTTTAAAGTGTCGGCACCGCCAGACAATCGGTGGATGGTAACTCATCACAAAATGTCAATTGGTAACTCATCACAGAGTATTACTGGTTCATACAAAAATGAAGACTGGTAAAAATGTGTTATGCTGCTTTAATCCCTCGTACTGCTTGGGATCCACGAACCACTTGGGGTCAACATGTCGCTTCAGACCGGGAAACACATTCTGCAAAACACCAATAGTCTAAAGACTATAACACAACATACCGGTTGGAACAAATACCAGTTGTACTCTAACTCATACATATAAAGGGGATCTCAATGCAAGTGTGTGTCCATCAATGACAATCACAATATAAACATAAAAAATGCTAACAATCTCCCCCTTTGGCATTGATGACAACACTTAGGAAAATAAAATTTTGACATCTAAGTGTTTTACAACAAAATCATGGCATTAGCAAAATTGCTCCCCCTAAGCATATACACTATCCCTTTGACAATACAATGTATAACAATTTTGCATATAGAGCATAAACATTGAGATATTCAAAGCATATATCAAAATTTTGATTACTAGATACTTCTCATTACCAGATACTTCTCCCCTATACTTCTCCCAAATAGAATTCTTCTCCCCCTTTGCCAACAATGACAAAGTACAGCTGAACAACCCTATTTTCATTGATAATAAAATAATAAAAGTTTATGACAATAAGGAATAATACTTGTCAAAAATAGATTTAAAGTCCTACAAGAATTATTTCATTGATAAAGACCAGGACTCAAGTAGGGAGGTGGCTAATTCTTTCTCTGTCTGCATCTGGGAGACCTGTTCTTGCATGGCATCAACTATGCTCATCTCCTATGTCACTGTTAAGGCCTCCAAGTTTAGATAGCACTTCTGAAGAATTTGCAATCATGGGAGTAGAATCAGTTGTAGCTCCTGCAAATCTCTAGACCAAGTGTTGATCTCTTGCTCCATTTTTGCTGATTGGATGTGAAACCGGTGAATGGTTTGCTCATAAGTTGTAAAGGAATCATAAGGCGACTTGAATGTGCTCATGTAGGATTGCAAGTTTGTTTGAAGCTTTTGCTTCTGAGCTGGCACATCATCATAGAATAGATGGGGTTGGCAGATCTTGCTGAGTAGAAGATTCCCCTCATCCAGAGTGTCCCTTATATCCTTTTGTTCTTTTCATAGTTCAGATCGGAGTTCATTCAACTTCTTTACCAGAGTTGTATTAAGAGCTTTTTGATGCTCTTTCTTGACATTTGCCTCTGCTGCCTCTTCTAGGCTCTGCACCTGATCATCCACTACTATGCATAGGAGCTTAAGTTTAGCCAGTGATGATTCAGTGTTGGGAAGGTTAGTACCGGGTATCAAACCGGTAAGAGTGTCCATAGCCGCTTGAATTACATCCTGCTCCTTCTTCCTCCGTATGTTTTCAAGCCGTTCTTGGGAAACTTTGATGCTCTGCACTGGCTCGAGTTCACTTGCAAACTGGAGGTCAATAGGACTAGTAAGGTCAATCAGTTTGGCTTGACTGCCGGTTGCCTTAGGTGTCTCCATCTGTGTGCTCTTTGCCACTTCAACTTCCTTGTTCTCCTCTGCCTTCTTCTTCTCTGCTTCTTTTCTCTTTTCCTCTTCCTTTTCCTCCTCTTCTTTCTTCTTTTCTACTTCCTTCCGCTTTTCCTCTTCTTTCTCTTCTTCTCATCCTCTTCCTCTTTCTTCTTCCTTGCATCTTCTTGTTTCTTCTTCTCTTCATCCTCTTCTTTTCTTTTCTTCTCTTCTTCTTTGTTCTTCTCTTCCTGTTTCTGTTTCTCATCATCTTCTTCCTTCTTCTTCTTCTTCTTCTTCTCTTCATTCTTCTTCTTCTTCTCCTCTTCATTCTTCTTCTTCTTCTCCTCCGCTTGCTTCTTTGCTTCCTCCTTTTTGTCCTCTATTTCCTTTTTCTTTATTTCCTGTTCAGCCTGTCTTGTTGCTTCCGATGGTGTACCCTAAGCAATATCTTCTCCATCCAGAGCAGCAACATCAATAGTGTCGATCGTTTTAGTAATCGGATTTCCTTCATCATCAAACACTTCATCTGGTTTAGTTATTGCCGATTATTGATCAGCCTTCCTGTTGGCTTCAGCCACTCGGTGCATCTTCAGGGCATCTAGAGAAAGGGTGTGTGTATTCTTGAGCACTTCTTTACCTCCCTTCTAGTAATAGGAGTCTTCTTCTTCTCATGAAGAAGAGGCCTTTGTATTTGTTCATTACTTCAAATAGTTCTGAATTTTATATATCAAGAAAATGTTCAGCAAAAACTTTTTCTCTCATTTCATGTTCCTGCTCTATGGCAATGCGCCATTTATTGTCTAAGGATTTATACAAAGAATCTAGTGTCTCAGCTCTAATTTCTGAAGGTGACCGGTCATTAAGCCATAAATACTGAATAATTTCTTTTTCTACCGCTTCCTTTTCATCATCATTAAAGTCATCAAAGCAATCAATCAAATCATTCAACACTTTTCTCCTAATGTTTTTGATAGTTCTTTGACAATGTGTCAAAGGTTTGTAGGAGGAGATGTCAATATTTACCGGTGCTGATGATGTCGCTTCATTCTTTGTCTTTTTCTTTTCTTGACGAGTCTTCTTGGGTTTTTCCTCAAACATAGTTTCTTCTGAGTCTGGAGAGGCATTCCTTGTCTTCCTCTTTCTCTCAAAGACTTTAGCAGGTGCTGCTTCCAATTTCTTTTTAGCCGGTGACCACTTGGTCACTTTAGGACTGGCTGCAGTAGCCGGTGTCGATGCTGAAGGCATTGCTTTTGCCTTCTTTACTAAAGGTTCTTTTCCCTTCTTTGTTGAGGGTTCCTCAACCGGTGTTACCCTTTCTAGGTAGGTGCCGGTTCTCCTTGCCTTTGGATCCAGCGGTGAGGCAATAAGGGTAGAGGCATACCCTTCCAGCATATCATTCATTACCTCATAGCCCATAGGCTCCACTTCCTCCTGTCTAGGCTCAACAGCCTCCATTATGCATTGATCCACTTTAATGGTGAAACAGATATCATCTTCATATTTCTTGACAATATCCCCTGATATTCTCACCCTCTGACTCATTTTGCGTCTGAACTCATCAAAGTACTTGTTCAAAACTTCACGGTAACCAATTCCAACTACTTAAATGCTCTCCTTGATTTTCTTGGTTACCGATTGGTCAGTAGACCATTGGACATCCTGGAAAGTAGCCTTGGAAGTAAAAGAATAGCCCAACCAGTAGTTCTCCAAACTTGAACCTTAATGCATTATCCTGTTTGATAGATTTCAGATTCAATAGGAGTTGCCTTTGCATACTGATGCATAGGTCAAATGATGCATCCTCCTTGATCATCCAGCAAGTGACATTTACCATTGCAGTAGATACAAAGTTAATTCTGCTGGCTGAGAATGTCTGGTATCCAATCACCATACATGCATACTTCACTAGATCGTCCTTGATAGAATTGATGGTCATACCTTGTGAGTCACTCACTGAACCGGTGAGCTTGGAAATTTCAATTTTTCTTACCGTCCTTAGGGATGGCACTTCCCCTGTATTGCAGAAACTGGTGGCGGCATGAATTGCTTGTGGTGTTATATCATGCGTTCTTTCCGGGCACATCTTGTCACTATGAACTCTACTCAGAATGATCCTAATGTGATCATCTATGAAATCCTCCAGGAAATAAACAGCATTGTAGAGCTTCTTTTTCTCCAAGATACTATACTCTAGTTTGATCTTTTTATCTTGTCCACAGAACAAACCTAGCTGGGAGTGGATAGCTAGAGACCCTAGGTCTTCAATCTTGCAATCTATGTAATCAGAAATCCCTTCTTCTACTATAACACCAGCCAGAACTTGTGGTAGTTCATTATACATAGACTTGCGTTGAATAAAACTTGCAAACTCGACAGATCACTAGTACATTTGGGTCAAAATTTCAACGGTAAATTGTCGGGATTTTGACACAATTTCGTAGCACTACCGACAAAAAAAGCCGTCGAAAACTTTGTGTCAGAAGTTCTGACTATCCTTGTGGTCATTGCAATTCTGACATCACCTCCAACCTTTCTAATGGCTACCATGGATGCTCATGCCCCAAAAGAATACCGTCGTGATCTCGGCCTATCATCGGAATTCCATCTCCAAAGGGTAAAATTCTGATAGAGGAGTGTCGTCAGATGCATAGGAGAGTTCCGACGAGGATGCTGTGCATCTGACGACACTCCTCTGTCAGAATTTTACCCTTTGGAGATGGAATTCCGACGATAGGCCAATTTTTTGGAAATTTTTTTTTATAGAAAAAGATTGACATTAGTATCTCTCTTCTATCTCTCTTCTCTATCCCTCTCTACTATCGCTCCTCTCTCCCCTCTCTAGGTCTCTTTCTCCATCCCTCTCTTCTTCTCTCCCTCTCTACTATCACTCTTCTCTCTCCCCTCTCTAGGTCTCTTTCTCCATTCCTCTCTTCTTCTCTCCCTCTCTACTTCTCTTTCTCTACCCTCTCCAGGTCATTATCTCTTCCTCTCACCCTCTCTCTCTCTCTCTCTCACCTCTATAGGTCTCACCTTCCATTCCTCCATCATTACCCATGTTGTCAAGTTGCAAGATATTTCCCAAAGTACTTGGTTGCTAGGGTTGATTTTCTTAAGTGTTGGAGTCGGAGTTAGATGAGACCTGTATGATTAAGCTATATTAAGTGATCAAGTCACCAAGATCTCAATTGTAAACATGACTAGGTTCTAGGGTTTTAGGTAGCATAGGTCAAGATTGAGGTATGGTGGTCAAGAATTACCTTCCAATGACACAAGACATCCAAATGATGAAGAATGAAGGCGATGAACTCATAGAAGTTTGGAGGAGATAATTTGACTAAGTTAAAATTTTGTTTAAGTCATGGTCATGATACTAGCTTTCTCATCAAGAGCAATTTGTGTGAATGAACCCTAGAAATGTGCCCATGCTAGAGAAGCAAGAATTCCAATAAAACCTAAGGCAATGCTAGTAAGGGGTCAAAATTAAAGAATTAGGGTACAAAAAACAAAATTTGGCTAAGTCAAGATGTTGCTCAAGGATGACCTAAATCATGGAGTGTAAATCAATCATGAAACATGAGAATGGATAGGTCTTGACCCAAGCAACGTAAGTCCCCCTTGTGATTCCAGCAGATATCACATCACAATCATTGAGTTACAAAGAACATAGAAAACATGTACGTGGAACTACAGATTCCAACATATGTAAAAATACAACAATGTAAATAAGAATGGGAAGCATGTGGAGAATGGTTAAGACATGCATAAATAAAAGGAAAACAAAAATCTCTCAATGTGTATCACAAACAAATCAAGGAAAAAAGCTTTTAGGCAGGGGACCGATATGATCATAAAAATTTCAAAACTTCCAAAGTATAGAGCATTTGAGATTTTATAGAGAATGTGCTAATTCAGCTTTATTCATGATGAGGCATATTCACAACTTTTGCAGTTGCACCATGGTGTTGTTCATGTTGGCTCTGTTGGACCCTACAATTAAGATTCAATATACGTACATTATTCAATAAGATTAACTATGCAACATAATGAAATATTAAAAAGTGTGTTATCTTATTGAGCTTCGCTTTGTTTCGAGAATAGTTTAATATTCTCTACTTAACAGGGCCAACCACATGAAGGTGGAAGCTCATTTGGCCCCTCCCCCCCCCTAACATCACTCTAAATTCCCCGTTAACATCTAACATTCATTCATTCATTCTTTCATCCATTATTAAAATATAACATTCATTAATTATCACATAACATTCATTAACACATAAAATTCATTAACTTTCATTAACACACAATATTCATCACTAATCATCAACACATATAATTCATGAACATTCATTAGCACATAATTACATTCATTAACACATAAAAATCAGTCATTATCAAATAAGGTAGATTACAATCATTTCTTTCTTTGTTTTTTTTTGAAGCTATGTAAAGTCTAAGTGGAGCATCATCTTCGGATGTTCTTCCCTCTTCTCGTGCTCTTGATGTATGCCTAGTCCTATACAAAGGATGAAGATGCTGAACCAAAGGGGGGTCCTCTGCAATAACAAAGAATTGGGTTAAATTCAAAACATTTTTTTATTATTGTTACAAGTATTTCGTTAATTTAAAGAACAAAACCGTTACACTCTTTACCTGATGGGGCCACATCATCTTCCACATCATTTTGTCTAGCCTCAACCTCGACATGTTGAACACCCTCTAGATCCTCTGGAGTTGAAATACAAAACGTTACATTAATCAATACATGAATTGCAATTAAATTTGTTTAAAGGAATAACAGTGGTCCTCTTTACCTGATTGGGGAACATCATGTTCCTGATGTTGTCTACCTGGATCATGCTCCACTTGGTCACCACCGACTACATGCTCTAAAATATTAACAATAAAGGTTACATTAATTACTACACTAATTTTCAATTTAAGATGTTTAATTGTATTAATAATTACATAAAAAAATTTGAATAGCAAATGAATACCTCCACTACTAGGATGCACATCTGGACCTTCATGTACAGGTTCTGTTCCATGATTATCATGCTGCATTCCAATGTCACATGTAGTGTTATCATTGCTTGCTTATTTAAAAAAAATATAGTCACTTTATGTTGAAACTTAACATCAAATAGATTATTGGTTAAGTATTCAATTTGAAATAATTTTCATTTAGCTTATTTACCATTGTGACAGATGCATCAGAATCTCATGTTTGCCCACTCAATTCTCGTAGCCATTCAGCCACGACTATATAGCCTTGCTGGTAGCCAATTCTCTTGTCATCTTCTGTGGGCGCTCTATTGAATTCAGAGCCCTGCATTTTTGCTTAGTATTGTGAATTTTGCTTGCATTGTTTGATCAAAAAAAATTGTTTACAATTTATAAATATTTTGATGTGATACTTAATTTACTGATTCTTACAATTCATGCGGCAAGTTTCATATAACCACTAGAGCCGAGTTTGTGTTGCCCATGCTTTTCTTTTCTTGCCTTGGTTGCCTTTGACGTGTCACTCAATCTATGAAAAGTTTGAAATATGTTAGATTATATAAATATAATGAGTAATTAGTACATATTCACATTCTTGATAGTATCACATACCTTCTTCTGGCGTCTGGTGGTGTATTTCCTTTTTTCCTTTCAATTCTCTCCTTTGCATCCAAAATCAGGTCCTTCCACTCCCTCTCTAGAATCATGGGGGGACGCTCATACTTTACGTTCTTCTCTAAATGTGTCATGTATTGGTCCCTCACATACTTTAGATATGTGCTACCTTTTTCCAGGAGCTTAGTCTTGTCGAATGTGTCATTTCCAAACAACCCTACCATACGGTTTGTGAGTTCATCTTTTAACTTTTTTTCTTGGTCATTCCACCTTTAAAGCAAAAACAAACCTGTTAGATTTAGAAAGAAACTGAAGCTACCTTTAATATAGTTCAAGAAATGGATAAAAGGAAAACTATTCTAGCAATGATATGAAATCAAAATAGTGGATAAGGGTTAGTTCACGTATGATGTTCCACCTTTTACGTATGGTGGGCCCAAATATTTGCAATGTAATGTCATTAAGATTTTTATAAAAAATATCATTTCCTGCAAAAAAAACATGGGATCATTAGTCCAAAATCAGTGATCAGTAAGTAAATTACAATTAGACTATATATAATAATAATTTTAAAGTACCTGGAACCCTTTGTATCTTCAAGGGAATCAATTCTTTGTCGCTCACCACCAATGTGGCCTGCAACGTTCCCGTACTAGCAATACAAGAAGATCCAGGAAATGATGGTATGTTATCACCAGTAGTCGCCTCTAGCGCATCCTCATGTGTATCTCCTGCCACGGTAAATGAATCCACTATGAAATGCCTCCAAGAAAGAACACTTCAAGGGTAATAAACACATAATGAAAGAGAGAGAAAAAGAGGGATCTACCACTAGTGGGTGGGTCAACACGAGCCGGTGCAACAGACAATGTCTGCATGCTACGTGTTGCCGACATTGCAGTCGGCAATACAGTTGGGGTCGACCTCGGACCCATGTCAACACCTGAAGAGTAATACATTAAATATATAAAACATTGAAAAAGCAAGTTCACAAGTCCAAAAGAGTGGTTTTAATATATAGAACATGGTCATCACCTGAACTACCCGCAATACCCTGATCATCACCACCAGGATGATGAGCCCTTATAAATTTCTGTAAAAACAACACATACATATTTTAGTTAATGACATTATTGAACTTTTGTTATGATTAAAGCTTTCATTACTGCTTACTTGCAAGTTTTCCAATGTTTGCAACAATAGTTGCACCCTCTCTGTTATCTCATCAGTTTGAGGGCTTATGGTTGCCAAATCAACAATCTCTTGGCTAATTTTTCTAATATTCATTTGTAGCAATTCTATAGGATTTGCACTAAGTGCGATGTCATCAGCGCATAACACTGCCGAGTGCCCCACATCCCTATGGAGGTGCTGAGGTACTGCAGGTTCCTTTCCCTTATCCCGAACATCCATCTATGACAAGAATATAATTAACACTATCAAAATTACTTCAAAACACTCAAGAAAAGATCATAATGTAATAGTTTGCTTCTATCTAATGTGTACAATTACAATGAGGTTTACCTACTCCGTAGAAGTGTCGGGACCTACACCCCTATCTGTGCTATGTGGTGGATCCATGTGGCCCTATGACAAAGAAAAAATATAAAAATGTTAGTGAAATGAAACCAATAAACTTAGCAAAAAAACTTAATAATACAATGGTTTATTGGATTCATTAATTGGAAGTTGGCTTAAATGGTATATATATAGTACATACCACCCCCATGATAGTAACTTTATTTGTATCTATATGATTCAAATTATAATCGATTAGCAGCTCTTCCCCTACACTTATTGATTTTATCTCACATACAAACACACAATTTCCCTCACGTGCCTCAAATATGCAATTTGGTTGCTTATTAGTTGACCCAAGTCGTGTACTATTTATAAAACCTGCAATATTCCCTGTTGCTTTTGGCCTTCCATCAATGTATACAGCCACTCATTTACTTTGATCATTATCTTTTTGTTGTATATAATTGGCTGACAGTGCATACCTACGCATACTTTTTTTATATCAAACAATCTGCATCCAATCATTATAATTGTAACAAGGTCCAACAAACTCCATCAATTCAGCAACTTTGTTGTAACAGACCTTTATGTTATCCATGGAAAATAGGCCCAAACCATGTAACGACGAAGGTGCTATGCAATATATCCTCTCATTAACACAAAAATCAATGTTTATTGGAGGAAGTTCCTTGGGTACACATTGTTTCAGTAGATGTTTGTACCTCAAGGGCACCTCAATGTCGCCTTTGGTCTCATCATCATAAGAACATGACCCCCCTTGAGCAAGAAAAAATTCCATGCGTTTATTGAATTTTCTTCTAATCTTTTGACCTCTAGTTGATCTCCCTATTTGAGATCTACTACATGTCTCACTTTCCTCTTCTATTCCTGCATTTCCCTCACTTGAGGAAGACACATCTAACAAATACCTATTTGGTGATACCTGTGCACCATCAAATGAGAGAGTTAGTTGGTAATGAGAGAGATATTTTGCAAATGAGGGTAATATTGATGAAGAAGTCAGCCATAAAGTTGATGTTGAGATTAAAATTCGAGTAAGTCCAACTGGGGCCTCAAGTGTTGATAACTGTATTAGATTTGCTACTAAAGTTGAGGTTTGAAAAACTGAGGAAGTTTATTTTTCTTGTAATTTTTTAAAAATATATTATTTCTATAAGGTGTATTGACTTATACCTGTCGATCCATGAGACTGTGCAGGATCCTCGTCAAAGGGGTTCAGGTTCCTGCACCAACAATTGAGCATCATAAGCATTACATTTGTAATTTGATAAACAATAAATACTGCAGTATCATAAGCATCATAATCATCACATATGTATCATCATATATGTAATTGAGCATCATAAGAATCACATATGTATCATCATAAACATGTAATCCATCACATACGTATCATAAATCACCATCCATCACATAGCTAATAAGTAGTCCACATTCCATAAATAAACACAAAGTTCAAAAAAAGTCACATGTATCATCATAAGCATGTAATCCATCACATATGTATTTTAAATCACCATCTATCACATAGCTAGAGGTGCATCATGAATTAATTAAGTAATGGCATTAGAATTCAAAACATATGAATTATTTATGTAACCATATAAGTCAAATCAATTTCATACATTTCATTCATGTCGTTTATCTTCTTCTTCATCCAACTCATCATCATGACTATCATGATCATGATCATGATCATTATCATCATCGTCATCATCTTCGTCATCATCATTGTGTTCGTCATCATCATCTTCATCACCATCACCATCACCATCACCATCACCATCACCATCACCATCACCATCACCATCACCATCATCATCAGCAACAACAACATCATCATCATCAGCTTCTTCTTCATGTACATTTCTGTTAGGAGCATCATCGACTAACTATCGATCGTGATCATCATCTATATCATCTTCTACTTCTTCGGTATCTTCTTCTTCCATCACATTATACATTATCGGCCTTCCTCTTGGATCATGTCTAACAACAAATGACCAACCCGTTTTATGTGGAACCTCTGAGCAAAATACCTGCTCACATTGACTTGGAAGAACATAAGGCTCATCCCCAACTCGTTCAAACGACCTTGTATTAACCATTGTAAATCCATTATCATGTTTGATAATAGTTCTATCAGGATCATTTTTATTCAGTCGTAGCCTATACCATTTGACGATGAACATAACTAATTTGAAGGAATTAAAGTCACACTCAAGTATATCATCCAAAATGCCATAGTATCGATTTTGAGACTCTTGAGGATGTATGTCGTTTCTAGATGAAATATTGGTCACCTCAAAGACTGCAGTTATCCCAGAATCACAAGTTTTCTTCGTGTCATCCAACTGTTTGATGCGAAATTTATGACCATTGTAGCACATAGCCTTGTGGTGTTTGACTTGCAATATGTCTAACATATTAAAATTATTGCATCATGAGTTGATAAACATACGGGTGATTAATAAAATTATACGTACCTATTGATCTCTTAAACCATATGCTAAATCAATTTCCCTTTGTGTAACATTGGAATCTCCATTATGATGAGCTTCTTTAACCAATGAAGTGACACCATCCCATGTTAATGTGCGACCAGAATGTTGACATCGTTCAATCCACACCATCATCCAATCAAGATTGTTTGCAATATACAAATGTAGCGCATCCCACTCCCGACCAACTGTACAAATAATTAATAGACCACTTACAACTAATTTATTTAGAAGATGAAGAATTAATTTACTACAATAACATCTTATAATTACCTCTCACTTTCTTCAATCTACCTTTCCCCATCAAGTGCTCCCCTTCGAATTTATTAATGGGGTTGGGATCCCAAATACGATCTACATGGATTTTTGCTGCAAACTTAGGAAGATATTTAGTAATGTACACCATAGTTTGGTATACCATATATCCCTCCACCATAGAACCCTCAGGATGTTCTCTTTGTTGAACCAAAGCCTTCAAAAATTTCAAGTGCCTCTCAACCATCCACATTGACCTAGTGTGTACAGGTCCACACAATTCGATCTCCTCAACTTGATGTATGAGGTAGTGTTCTTGTGCATTGAAAAAAGTTGAAGGTAGACACTTTTGCATTTCACACATTAGATGAGGGATTTTTCTCTTCCAATATTTTATATCTTCCTTGTGGATTTCTTTAGATGACAACCACCTAAAAGAGATTGAAGACGCAAAAATATATAAACAAGACTTTACAAAATAATATACAATATATTGCATAACAAGTAAAACAAATGGCAAATATAATATCTATACAACAAATTGAACAAACATCACTACTTACCTCATGTATTTTCCAAGATCATATATGACTTTCTTGATATTATTGTCGAAGTGGTTTGGGAGAGATAGAGGTAGAATGTACTGCAACAATTATAAAATGATCTTTTCATTGTTTTCTAACATAATACAATGAAAAGTACATGTGCAGTATACAAATATATAGTAAATACACAAGAACATGAATTACCTTAATGAAGGTATGCCAATCATGCATTTTCATCCCTGGCCCAAATTCACTCTTCTTTGATATGAATTTGTTTATGTTCGCAGCAAATCTTGTGGGAAATCGAATTTTTCGTATGACTTCTTTTATAGAATTGCTTTGTTGCTCCGTTAATAACCAAGGAAGGGCACTTATATTAATCTGATCTCCATTGCTATTTGATTGAATGACATTTTTCATTACATGATTGGATTCCACAATGTCACTACAAATTTTGACAATTTTTTCTTTGTCACACCTTCCATCCAATATTTTCCATAATGTCTCTGTTATATTCTTTCCAATATGCATTGTATCAAACAAATACACAATTTGTAGCTGCTCGTAGTAAGGCAACCTACTAAATTGTCTGGGATAACTTTTTAGTCCCTTTTGACGAAGGTGGTCATCCATGCCTTGACGACCTTCAGTATCATCAATTACATCATTAGTAAACAAAACACGATAGAAAAATTCAAATTCCAAACATAAACCATTAGATGGAATGACATTACCTTGACGGTTAATTCTATTATATTCCAACTTCCATAAGTGAGGAGTCATTCTTCATGGCTTTGATGTAGTCTCTTCTTTCCCATTGAAAAGATGTTTTTTAGTATTCCGGTACTTATGATTTTTGTGAAGGAAGTGCCTATACTCATCAAACACCTGCTTTCCTAAACTTTTTGAATGACCGGATTTCATCTTTGGATCACAAACTGGACATGCAAATTTTCCCTTTGTTTGAAGACCTACAAGATAATGTATAATTCTATTAAATCTGTTAATTTTTATAATTATAATTATCATGCACAACTTGAACACTATAACATACCACAAAAATGTGTTAGCCCTGGGGCATCATGTATTGTCCATACAAGCATTGCATGGAATTGAAATTGTCTTTGTCTTATTGGTCTAGAGATGTCATACATGGTCACACCATTCCATAACTCCAGCAACTCGTCGATAAGAGGCTCAATATATACATTCATATCTTTAACTTGGTACTTGCCTAGTGGAATGAGCAAAAACATTACATAATTATTATGACCATTTTACTGCAATATTTATAATTAAATGTAGATGACTATTAAATGATAAAATACCTAGAACAATCATTGCCAACATTATGTGCTCCCTCTTTATTGACATCCGTGGAGGAATATTATTGTTGATAACAAAAATATGCCACACCGAGTAAATAGATCTCAACTCTCCAAATGGATTGACACCATCCGCTACCAATGAAAGCCTGAGATTACGAGGTTCTTCTTTAAAGTGTGGCCACTTTTCCTCTATGTCCATAAATGCTAAACCATCCATAGGCATTCGAATAATGTCATCTTGACTTCTATTGTGTGCATGGTAATCCATAAATTGTGCCAAGCTAGTGCACCTGAATAATCGTTGCATACATGGAATAATGGGAATATAACGAAGAACCTTGTGAGGCACCTTTTTTGTTATTTGATCTATTTGATATCTACTGATATGACATTCAGGGCATTCTATTCCAAATTCATGTTGTTTATGATATATAATATGATCATTGGGACAAGCATCTATTGTTTGATACTCCATTCCAATATCTTTCATAATGGCAAATAATTCTCGGTATGAGCGAGGTAGAACATTTGATGGTGGTAAGAAAAACTCACCTATCAATCTACAACAAAAAAAAAAGTTTGAGGTGTTAATATAAAGAATATTAATGGTACATGATTCACCATTTATTAACTGTAATGACATGTATGACACACCTTAACATACGTGAGATTGTTATGTTGGATAAACCATTCATAACCTTCAAGTTCACCAACAACAATACAATAGAGTGAAGAGTTGTTTGGGAGCCTTTGTAAAGGGGCTCATATGCCTTCTCAAGAAGAGGTAAATCATGAACATCAAGGTCATCCTGATCATCATGATAAGCTATGTCAGTACTAAATGTGTCATGGATCAATGTATTTGTACCATCATCTTTAATTGTGTTTTCTGGTGCATGATCGTCATCTTCCATGGGATCATTATCTTCAGCTTTGATATTCACACCTCCATGTTCCTCCACTTCGAAAACCATATTCTTTGGGTTGTGTTGGTCCATATCATATGCCCTGGGGTGCTCGACCTATATAAAAATGATCAACATAAATAAACCATGATCATGATCTCATTATCAAGTGATTTCTTTTGTATATAAATTGTTAAAACGATATAATGAACAACTTACCAGTGGATGATAATCATGTCCCCCTTCAATGTGACCATGCTGCCTACAATGTTTCTTAGCTGTTTTGATTAGAAGTCTTCTAGTCTTTAAGCCCTTACAAATTTTTCAGGGACAATAACATTTCCCATCACCTTTTCTTTTCAAGTTAGACCATAATCTAGCAATTGTCTCCTTATTTTGTTCTTCGCTGATATTATCTGACATGGTCTTTCTTCACAGGCAAAAAAATCAGGCTATGGAAACTTCAGTGCAAAAGCTTCACAAAAATTGCAGATCAAACCAAAACCATTTAACTCTTCTTTTTCATTTTAAAACATTGAACTTAATAGAGAACATATTTAATGTAGCTAATTGTGTGAATTTCTGAGCATTGTGTCTACAAATTCTTACTAAAAGTTTGCCTGTTGTAGACTTTCTGAGGGACATTTTTGAGTATTATAAGCCTTGGTTCTTGTATTTTCACTAGTGATAAGTTGGAAACTTTATGGCAGACCTGTAGCCAATCGATCTAATTTTGACAAGTTATACACCAAGCAAACAGGCATCTAGAACTAGCATTGTTTGCAGGTCACCCCTACCCTATGCCATGGGTATATGACTACCTATAACTCTAGTTTAAGCATCAATCCTGGAAATGATTGGTATATGACTACCCAGAACTCCAGTTTAAGCATTAAGTTACATCATTATTGACCTTACTTTGGGATGCTATGTATGAGATTGGAACCTTTTGTAAGTTGTGATCAATGTGCTATCATAAATACAAAGCCAAAACCATTTTGATGAAATCATGATCCCACTAATACTATTTTGCCTTTTTAATTTTGCACCCACAAAAATTATAGAACCAGATATAATATGCCATCAATGCCCATATACTGACAATGCTCAAGATGAGCCACTTAGAGGTAGAGTTTAACTACTTTCCATATAGGTAGATTATCTTTAACCTCATTTTCCCTATAGGTAACTGATTAGGTTCATTTTAGAGTCTTATTTCCAAATATGTACCTCTATGTTAGCTTTTTGCTTTATTATTTGCCTATTTATGCTTAATCTTGTCAATTTTGCATAATTTTACTTAGTTCTTGCATCTTCAATTAAATTATATCTAATCATATCCAATCACATCAAAATGGAACAATTAATCATATTGCTGGTCTCTCCTAGAGGAATTAAATTGAACCAAATTGACTATTCCCCAATAAAATGTTTTGAAATGGTGAATGTATAAGTTTGTAGTTTACTTTCCTAGACTAGGACCCCATTTTGTCAACATTTCACTATGAAAGCATAAATATTTTTTCTTGAAGAGAACATCTTACAGATTATGCTTCAATGTATAACACATTTTCATAATCAATCATTTGACTTCACATGGATAAAAGAATTCACATATTCTAAATCATGATCTGATGATGTGAACAACTCATATGCAGCTATATGGCATGCAAAGCATTTATTTTAACATACACTTATTCATCCACATTGCAGGGATAACAATACAAGGCTCACATATTGGTCTAAGAGGATGTCATGGTCTCACAAAGTAACCAAGAACCATATGAAATGATGGTCTTGAATCCACATACAACTAGGGAGGATCCATACAACTATGTATGACTTCCCCCTTGTTTGTTTAATGGGATTAGCCTCCAAGACATAGCCGTCAATAATCACTAAGAATGTACAAGTGGATCATAGCTACCCATACAACAAACACTTACCCCTATCCTCAAATTTTCCCAATGTTTGATTCCTTATATACACTCATCCAAGGTTATCTACGTCGATCTTGGTGAGGAATCACATCACAACAAAGAAGGCAACATTTAAAAATAGCAAGAGTTTCACTAAACTACCAAAGATCATAAATATTGAAAGAAAGAAAAAATAGTACCAATAATAAGTCAAATAAATGTGTTCAATTCCAAAAGCAAATCAAACATAGCCACAATAACTACACAATAGAGAAAACTCACAATAGTGATTAAAATAATTCAAACAAGATAAAATAAAATTGTTGGCCCATGCAACAAAGATGAGAGATCATCAATAATTGAAGGAAACTTCACAATCCTTAAAAGTGCACATTACATAACTATACGACTAGAAATTGTGGCTAAATAGAGTGAAGATTCATCATGACTCCAATAATAGTCCCTCATGTGTGCATTTGTGGTATGAACACAAAAACTCCCACATGGCATGGCCATGTACCTAATGGAGAAGACATGCCTAGGCTACATGCCCAAAAAACATGACTATAATAATAGTCCCTCATGCATGCATTTGTGGCCTGCACAATACAAATCCTAACATATCATGGCAATACACCTCATAGAGAAGACACACTAGGGCCACATTGCACATAGCAACGTGCCTCACAAAGAAGAAATGCATAGGGCACATGCCACATAGCAATGTGTCTTATGGAAAAATGTGCATGCATGTCACACACCAAAGCTATATGTATACATCATGAGGCACATTCATATGTTATCAAACACAACCTATTGTATCTAACATGAGTTCCTCTCTACATGTGTGCAAATCTTCCAACACTAATCGCCATTAAGAAGGAATAATATAAAATGCATCTTCAAATATTTGTGTGTGTGTGTGTAGAATTGTGTCTTTGAACCCAAATTGCTACCATCAACAACATGTAACCATCACCTACACTATATCAAAACATAAGTATGGTGTGACATCATATCTATTTGCATAATGTCAAAACACATGCAAACATGAAAATCATCATAGCATGACAAAAATCAATCTCCACATGTTGGAACAAAGATATAAATAAGATAATAGGGTAAGAGGAAACCCATACCAAGAACCACATACCAACTATCGGCAATGCCATCAAGATAAATGTAGGATAGGATACCACTATGAGCCATCCAATGGTCCATTCTATGAGGAGAACTAGGGGATACTATCTTTGAAAGGTGTGGTCAATAGAGATAATCCCTACTAATGCCACAATATGTCACCATAGCTTCTTAAGTTTTCCATTCTTCTACTTAACACCACATTTATTGAGCTCCTCAACAGCAAGGTTGGCTCTCAATAGGATTCACAAACATGTAAACACACAAGCATGGTTTCATCATACTTGTACAACAATACAAATTCATTTTTCTAGTTAATTACTTAGTGTAAAAATAACTCCATTACATAACATAGGGCAATAATCACCATAAGTTTTCAAATAAACTACCCAAACATCAATTGGAGTTACCCTTTATAAGGTACAAACATAATTTATTTATAACTTCAAAATTAAAATAATCACAATACATCCAAATAAGTTCAATAGTGCATGGAAATAGACAACATGATCCATAATTAAACCCATAAATTACCCTAATTGGATATGCTAATAAAATGGTGTCTCAAATAATAGAGATTATGTTGGACCTATAATAGAGATCTGGACATTGTTTCATCATACACAAGAATGGTTTCATCATACTTGTATCCAAATACACCATCCATAGATAGGTACTCAGTACCACAATCTCATGGGTACCCTTTTAGCTGAATTTACCCTATATTTAGGTGAATCTACCCTTGTATCATTCCTTGATCTAGTATGTCATTCCACCAATAAATAATTTTTCCATATTCTTGGGAGAATACACTATCCCTTAGGTGAATATGCCATATCCTTAAATGAATCCTCCTTGTCATCATCCTAAGTCCTCTTTTTGTTAAGTCTTATCCCTTCATCTTTAGGAAAATCCACCTATCCTTATGTGAATCTACTTTCTCTTAGGTGAATCTATTTCACATAAATCATTTATCTCATTCATCTTTGTTACGCATATGGTGAATTTTTCCTATCCTTAGATGACTACACTCCCATTTAGGTGAATCTATCTAGTTTTAGTCTCCTTCCATTATTTTGTCCAAATTTGTATCCTCCAGTTTCCATGAATCTACTTGTTCTTAGGAAAATCAACCCTATCATTCCTAGGAAAATTCACCTTGTCATCATCCTTAATCATCTACCTTTCAAGTATATAGTCCATCCATCCTTGGGAGAATCTAACATATTATTGGGAAAATCCACTCCCTCTTAGGTGAATCCACCTTTTCCACCTTCTCATTAATCTATTATTTGTTCTAAGAAGGAGACAAAAGTGGATAGAAAACAATAGAGGAGATAGTACTCAAACAAGTACTAAGGAATTGCATTAGTGACGTGTCACAAATGTGAGTTATACATGTTCCAAATTGATTGATTCTCATGAAGGAACTAAGTTATCTAAAATAAATAGCCACCCAAGAAACCCATTTGCTTTAGGCAAACTATCTTCTTAGTAGTAGCTTAATTCTTGAGACACTTGATTTAGATATGATCTTGTAAATGGTGTTAAAAAGAGTAATTAGTCACCAACCAACCACACTCTTCATTTGTATATTTAAGAATTAGTTTGGTCAAACCTTGATTGTAACAAGCATAACCAAATCCTCCATGATAAAGTTAACAACAAATATATTATTGCATAACCAAATCTTTGTGGTGGGTGTGTTCAACAAATATATTATCGTGTGAATTTATTTTGTCCAAAATGTTGGAACTTGATCTACATATCCATGAAGGCATGATTAGGTCTCTATACAACATTGTTTTGTTGATGCATATATGTAGTGGTTAGTTGTTTTCTTTTAGTTGTGGATAAACCATTTTGAGTGAATTTCTCATTTACTTGAGCATTTTGCATTTAGAGAACAACTGGATGACCATTCAACAAGGGGTTTAAACTCTTTGAACTTCACAAATGCTTGAGCTTTTCTTGTCAAGCAATGTACCCACATCTTAAAGACATCAAATTATGAAAGATGATAGTCCCAAAGCTGCAAATGACTGCCACAACATAGTGAATAAGGGAAATCCATAGATACATTAATGAGTATCCCTAGATCAATACAAAGAGAGCACATGCATGCGAAGGGAGCATTGAACAAGCCTTTTTCAGGATAATATAATGGTAGTAAAAGAAATCAATAAAGAGCATAAGTTCATCAAGAACAATTCTTAGCCACAAAGATCTAAGGTAATCATAGAGGAGCTGATAATAAGTGAGTTCAAGAAGACACACTCAAGCCTTCATCACATTCCATAAAAAGAAAATCATTATTCCATATAATTGGAACGAAATGATATATTGCAAAGATTACTATGAAGGTTTAAAATAGTAAAAGAGATGAGACTAATCTTTTATTTCTACTTACAACAGTGAAATGGTTGAGATATACTCATAGACAAAGTGAATGACATGTATGAGAACAACCTCAATAAAGGTAAAAAGGACAATAAATAGTAGTGATAGATGACAATGCATTGAATGTGCCAAGAAAAAGATAGTGGAAGCCATGGAGAAATCACTATCAAAACAAAGCCATTAAATAAAACTATGTTGGTGCAGCTTGAGAAGCATAGTAGAACAATGAAAAAAGAACACTACTTGGTCCTTGAAAAGCATGTAGTCACAATGATTGAAAACCACAATGACAACATAGAGGGCATGAATGTTTGGAGTATTTCCATTCTTAAGAATCTCATGATAGTCCATTATTAGGACAGGTGAAGTGCACTATGAAAGTGTCTTAAAAAGCTAATATAGCCATAAGTGATAGTGCCAATGCTTTGAGTTCAAATCCTCATTAAATACAGTCATGTTTATCTCAATGCAATGTTTTCCAGCATCCTCCCTGCGTGTGCTAAAATAGGAGCTTTGGAACAAGGTATGGACATCCATCAAAGCATAATCGAAGGGGGTTTTTTGTCAGAAATTAGTTGCAAATGCTCCAATAACAAAAATTGCAAAATGGGGTAGCATACACACGGCATGTGAATTGTATGACGGAATACCTCAAAGAGATGTCATTTCATGGAATTTTAAGATCGTAGTATATGCACAAAATGGATTAATTCGCAAAAAAAAACTAGTTGCCCTTGATTGCGAAAAAAAATTAGTTTCCCTTCATTGAAAAACAAAGAGTTCCTTTGATTGCAAAAAAAACCTTACCTTGCTTGTGCAGAGATTGCTCCAGCGGGGGGGGGGGGCAGGGAGGCAAGACAATCGCCACTTGCTTCGGTTTGCTTTCAAAATGAAAATGCGTTGTGTTTTTTTTTTTTAATAAAATGCCTGAGGTCGTCGGAATTTCGACGAACACGGGCATTTTAAAAAAAAAAAATCAAATTTTCACACAATGCTCCTTGTCCGTCGGAAACCTTTGTCGGAATTTGACCCCAAATGTATTAGTGGATGCACTAGAACTGGTATGAGATGCGGAAGCCATGATAGAAACTTAAAAAACTTAGGAAATACCTTTTGAAACACGTAGATTTAGGGCTTTCAGATTCTCCTTCACTTCACACTCCGTCGGTTGCAGAATCATTGCTTTGCATTCTTCACTTGGTCGTTTGCAATTTGAATTTGAATCTCCTTCACGGTTTCTCAATTTCTCAAAATCTCAGCACAAATCACTTTTTCATCGCTATGCACTCAAAAACCTCCTTCGCTTTGAAAACTGATAGTGAGAAATGATTTGAAAAATCCTTTTAAACATATTCCTCACCTACCGCAATTAATGCTCCATCATTAGGGCGTAAACCCTAATTTGCCTTTTACCATTTCTGGTCTTCTGCCTATTCACAGGTATCGTATACTGGTTAAGATATTTTACCGGTGTAAACTAGGGGTTTAAAACATTTTGTCGTTTGCTCCCCCTAAGCTTTTCTGAAGCTTAGTTTGTCGGTTCTGTGATTTCCACACTAGGTGCAGAAATCGGTTCCTCTTGTAACACTGTTGGTTTCTTCTTCCAGGTTTTTTTCATGTCCACTTGAACAGTGTCAACATCAATGTTTCCTTTCGGAGTGACCGGTATATCATCAGATATGTTCTTTTTTGATCTACAGAATCTGGCAATGTGACCCAGTTTGTTGCAGTGATAGTAGACCAATCCAGGTGCTCTCCAAGGTCCATTATTCATGTTGTCGTTCTTCCTCCTGCATGTTACAGCAGTGTGACCATGACCATGATAGACCATATAGTTTTCTCTCCATCTAGTTGCCGCTTGATGGCCACCGCTTCTTGGTTGATGATTGAAGATATTAAACCGGTTGTGATTCCGGTTCACAAAAGGTTCAGGACCAACTCCTTGGGTCCTCTGAGGATATCTTCCAGTGTTATTCATAATAGACCTGCATTCAGATGCTCTATGCCCAAACTTGTTGCATGCATAACAGTTACCATTGAATCTATAGGATCTTGGCTTATCATTTAGGAAATAAGGAAAATTATTGTAAGCCTTACTCCTACACACATTGGCAGTATATCCTTCTTTAAGATAGTTAAAGAAAACAGGTTTAAACTTTTTCTTACCTTTATCCTTTAATGTTGGTTGTTTCTTTGATGCTCCAGCACTTGTACCAGAGGTCTCACCTTCCTCATGACCGGAATAACCAAGTCCATCAGTATTCTTGACAGGTTTGGCAGACTCAAGCTTTTGCTCTAGCTTGATAGTACTCTTGTTGAACTTAGCAAGTATTTCATTTGACTCAGAGAGTTCTTTGGAAATAGTAGCATTTGTTTCCATCAGGTTTTCATTCTCAGAGATGGCAATGTTTAGTTCTCCTTCCATGTCTTCCTTTTCCATTTTGTTCGCATGGAGTTGAGCAGTTAGGGCACTGATCTCTTGCTTCAACTTGGAGTTTTCATGATCTTTGTCTTTGACTAGATCTTCAGCTTTCCTTTGGTCCTCAAGCTCTTGACACATTCGAATAGTCAGTCGTTCCAATTATTTTCTCAGGTTGGAATTGGATTCATTCAGCTTTTCAACTTCTTGAATCAGGGCTTCCATGTCCGCTTCATCAGAGGAACTATTTTCAAATAGCTCCATCAGCTTTTCTGCATGTTCTCTCCTTTTTGCTTGAGATGCCTTGTATTTGACCATAAGATCATCATAGGCTTGCTCAGACTGAGTGAGCTGATGAGTAAGTTCCCTCAATGTGTATTCCCCCATATCTCTTTCCAAGTGGTTAAACTTATAAAAAGGTAGGCTCTGATGCCAATTGATGAATACTAAGAGGGGGGGGTGAATTAGTATGCCAAAAATCTTTGCACTTAAACACTTTGCAAGACTAACAGTAAACCAGTAAAACAGTTTAGCAAACAAACTAGTTAACACACATGCAAACCAAATAGCTAATAATGCATTCACCCACAGAAGCAAAAACACCATAACACAAGATATTTTGACATGGAAACCCAAATGGGAAAAACCACGGTGAGATGGAACTCACAAGTAACTATCTGCAGAATAGGAACCAGACCGGTTAAGGTCTTACAATGTTCTTTACCAGAACAGATCCTGTTAAGAATCTCAATCTTTGTTAGGAGATAAGTCCAATTAAAGACTACCTTACTAGAGGATTTTCGATCCACAAATGTGAACCACCTTGTTAGAGGATTTACAAAAGGCTTTTGGGCCTACCCGGTTAAGGGCAATAGACTTGTCGAAGATGTGAGTAATCAACAAGTGATTGATCTAGCTAATAGCACAGACTTCTTGGTTAGATCCTTGATAGCTCGTTCCTAATGCATTCCAGCATTACTTTAGTCTTCTACACATTCATACTCTCTCTAACTCCTCAACCACCTTAAACCCTAGCCACAATATCAACTTTTGCAATAACAACATTATCAACTTTTGCAACAACAACATTATCAACTTTTGTAACAATAGCATTATCAACAGCCTAAAACCCTAGACATGATGTCCTTATAAAGGAATCTGATTTCATGTCGGTCCAATAGGATTACATTACAATTTCCTAGGTTCAATGAACCTGGACATACTTGGTAACATGACACAAAAAACATCGTTAAAGTGTTGGCACCGCCAGACAATCGATGGATGGTAACTCATCACAAAATGTCGATTGGTAACTCATCACATAGTATTACCGGTTCATACAAAAATGAAGACTGGTAAAAATGTGTTATGCCGCTTTAATCCCTCGTACCGCTTGGGGTCAACATGCCGCTTCAGACCGGGAAACACATTCTGCAAAACACCAATAGTCTAAAGACTATAATACAACAAACCAGTTGGAACAAATACCGGTTGTACTCTAACTCATACATATAAAGGGGATCTCAATGCAAGTGTGTGTCCATCAATGACAATCACAACATAAACATCAAAAATGCCAATAATTGCATGTAACATTCTGAGGATGAAATTCAAGTTGACACATTTTGGCACCCACCATGGGGCTCATAGACCTCTCATATACCTTTAAAAATCTCACAAATAATAAAATTAACGCATTTGTAATGCAGATTCATGCATGTGTGAATTATGACAGCGCTTTTGTTTCGCAAGTTAGCGCATTTGCATCCTAGGTTAGCGCATTTACCTTCTAGGCTACACCATAGGTTAGCACATGAGCATTTTTAGTTAACGCTTTTGTCTTAAAGTCTGTGCATTTGCATTACAGGTTCGCGCATTTGTGTCCTAGGTTAGCACATTTGTCAAAGAAATCACGCTTTTGTATCCACAGAGCAATGCTTTTGTAGTCTAGGTTAGTGCTTTTGACCTATGGGTTAGCGCTTTTGAGAAAAAAGGTAGTGCATGTGTTAAATTAGCGCTTCTGTTTACAAACTGACAAAAAATTCTTGCAGGTTCGAAATTTCGAAGAAATAAAAAATTTTAGACTACTAACATGCATTTGCAGGATGGTGTTTAAGGCAAATTTTATGCATTTCCTCATCTAGTTAATTAAAAGTCTTCGTTTGGGAAGTAATATATCATATCTTGCTCATCTAGTTTAACTAAGAGGATGAATTGATAGCATGCAACTTGCATTTTTAGTATTTTCTCTAAAATAGTTGCACATAGACTTTTAAAAGGGCTAAAATGAACACCATGCTTGTTGGAGCAACATCTCCAAATAGGACTTAGCCAACAATTACTTTAAAAAGGTTAAAAAGAACACTTATATTTTGTGTCTCAGAAGTGGTAGGTATATGCTCTCCCCTTAATTGGGTGACCAAAAAGCCAAACCCACTCTTTTAAGCTTTCTTTACTTTCAAGCAATTAAATCCTTTAGAGAGCATGCCTTCTCGAGCTGCCTTGAGGGGGCCAGTGAAAGGGGAAAGACCTAAAGTGGAAACGGGCTAATACCTAGTCCTTCCAATCCACTATAAATAAATCATGTTTGTGACGAAAGTCCCAAACAACATGTGCTAATAAGTTCATACTGACACTATGTTTCTCCATAAACCCCATGGAGCGTAATCTATATAGGCTGGGAACCTTTTGTATTTATAGAGTTGAAAGTTTCGCATGTATGGCCACATGACCAAAATCCTTGACTAAAAACCACTTGTACTAGTTGCCAAAATCCTTCTAGTTGTTGGCACAGGAGGTCGGACCTCTGAAGCGGCTCACATACATATAGTTCCTAGTAGAGATATAAATTTTGCCATGGGGAGTTTTCATGGAAATTGGTGCTTGGCTACCCCAAAGAAGTGAGTGTCGAGGGTGGAGCCAGTGGGGTCAAGCATCTAAATATCTGCTTTGAATAGCGTAGCCTCAGGGGAAACCCCACGTGAGATTCAACAACTATTATCTCAGCCTGCCATAGGGATTGTACTAGCTTGTGCATTTTGTTTATTAAACATTGTGTCTTTTATGTCTATAACATGTTCCAGATGGTCAAAAATTGAAGAAAAATATCATCTACAAGAGAGCAAAAATCCAACAAATTACTGAAAAAGTGTGATCAAAAGGGTAATACAAAAAGCATTCCAACACTTGAAACACCATATGAAAATCAAAGTGTCAAAACATCAATATCAAAATAATTCTTGAAGTAGATTTGTCTCTAAACCATCACGTATTTTTAAACTAGCTCAAACAACTAGGTCACTAATCCAACAGGTTATACCCAAAAGGTTCTATAAACATCAACATTCAACAAGCTATTGATTCAAACATCTTAAGTGCAAAAATCAACATCCTTGTCAAGTTTCTCATCAGGATAATCAAATCCTCTATCACGAAGCTTGATAAATATATACTAGGTTGCTAATCTTGGATATATCTTTCCTATTTTGAACCTAGGTTATATCAAAACCAGAATCCCACCAACATTGGAATCAAACAAACTTGTGAATTGCCAAATGCTTATATGACTTTGAAGTATCACCTTAAGAAAAGAAAACCTAGTTATAAAGCTACTCAGAAAAGGATAAGATTCTTGTATATCAATCTCAAGATCTTATTGAAACATAGGACATTCCTACACCATTTTCGTCACTACCTATGTGGCTGCGGTATAGAATTTGATGGTGAAATTTTGTAAAGACGTGCTTTTCAACAAAGAGATTCTTTATCCCAATGGACAAACAATAGTGGTAAAATCAACAAGGCATATCTTCCTAAACCAATAATAACCTATTGACTTTATCCTTTGGAACTTTCAACAACTTTGAAATAATCACATGCCAGTTTGGACTAGAGCCCAACACGAACAACTTAGAAAACAACAACAAATGGAGGAAGAAGATACTCCTGTATTCCACACTTTTGGATTTCATTGTTGACAAAGAAGCAGTCAATAGCACCATTAGAGACCTTGAGCAAGATTTCAAATTTGATAGGCTAATGGAAAAATTGTTGGCAAAACAAAAAGAAAAATATCTCTTGATGTTGGCAAAATCTGGAGCTAAACTACCACAAGAATTTAACATAGAAAGCTTGAAACAAGATGCGGAGGCAAGTAACACCCAAAACACAAATGATCCAAATAACGAGGATGTGAACAAAGAAAGTCATGAAGAAACAAGGAAAGAAAGGGATGACACAAGAAAAGAATGTAGTGATAAGAGAACTCACGAATTAACGAAAATCCATCTTCAGAACCAATCAATGTTATCACGAGAAGCAAAGCAAAGGTTACCTTTCCAGGTATAGAAAAAGATTCAGCATCCACATCACAACAATACAATTTAGTAGAGAAATTACAAAGAATGCCCGCTCAAATATCAATTTTGGAACTTCTCAAGGTTTCACCTATGGATAAGGAAATTTTGGAGAAAGCTTTAGTGGAAACAACAGTTTCAAAAGATTTGGATGTAGATCAGTTCCAAAACATGGTAGGACACCTTATAGCTCCTCATTGCTTATCATTTTCTGAAAATGATGACGCATCCTTACAACATCCTCACAATGCTCCCTTACATGTTGAATTCTCCATTAATAAAACTCATGTTATATGTGTACTCATAGATGGAGGAGCTAGCTTAAACATTTTGTTACTACTTATCAAATTGCCATTAGTTTTATATACAAAGTGATTCTATATACTCTATTCGGTTACCACTACCAAAATATTTAGTCAGTATGAACAACCTAGTTGGTTACAGAAGGAAAACAGTCACAAAGCCCAGTATACACCGAGTTGTCTACCAAGTGTTATTTCATGTCTACCGAGTAGTAAAGATAATACACCGAGTTGATATACACTGAGTGAAACGTGTTACCAGATTCATTGAACCTGGACACACATATGAAAATGTGTTACAAGATCAAGGCACACAGAACCATTATCACATTGGAAATTGCACATACAGATTTTGTATAATTTTGAGGTCATCTAACCAATGATATATTTTGCATGGTTATTTATTCGAGAAATCATGTTTGTAAGATCGAAGCAATGAATCAGATCACCGACATAAGAAGTCTATTTATACAGCATGAATTTAGGGTTAGAAAGAGATGTGAATATGAGAAATGTGTGTGCATATGTGTATGAAGCAAGACTTATGTGATACATGAGAAATCATAGAGTATTATGACTGTTACAGAGACACAGAGGTCACTGAGAAGGTTATCAGAGAACAGTCGATGAATAGAGTAAACAGAAGGGTTTACCGAGTTATTTTATGAGTTACCGAGGTATACTATAGGCAAGGTAATCTTATTTTAAGCGCATAGAATCTGCTACAGCATTTTAGATGTAAAGTTGTAGATATTTGTAAAGTCTTATTATAATATTTTGAAGTTGTAAGAGAAACCTTTAACAGGGTAAAAGACTCTAACCAAGTCTATAAATTGTAAATCCTTTAACCAGGTGCTACACTTATATAGTGTTGTATAAATCCTTTAGTAAGGTAGATCTAACTGATCTTAATACTCCTAACAAGGTAAGCTATCAAAAATAGCTAAATGTAGCTCTAACCGAGCACTCTTTATTATTGCACTAGTGAAGTTGTGGGTGCCATCCCCATCGCAGTTTTTCTCTCTAACCAAGAGTTTCTACGTAGCCAAAATATATGAGTTATGGAGTGAATCATGTATGATTGTTACTCATTTGTTTTAGCTTTATATTATGTTACAGTAGTTTTTGGTTTATGCATAACAGTAAAGATATTGTTGAGAAAAGGATTTGAAGTACTGATTCACCCCTCCCCTCTTAGTACATTAGCTTTCCATATTGGGCCTAACAATTGGTATCATAGCTTGAATCTTGGAAAAGGGTTTAACTACCTAAAGAGAAAGATCTTATCAATGGAAGGCTATAAACAATCTCGGAGGATTGTGTATCTACAAGAAGAGCTGGATAATGCAAATCAAGTGATTGCAGACATGCAAAGGCAAATGCAAAAATCTCTGAAAGTAAGGAGAAGATTATTTGATGACTTGTAGGATTCTCAAGAGTTAGTGGAACAAATCATTGGTTGATCAACTAAAAGCAATGAAAAAAGAACATGAACATTTTAGTACACAGATGACTAAAAATCTAGATGCATTAAGGATAGCCGAGGATAAAGAAAGAGATCTACAAAGAGAGAAACAACAACTTGAAGTCTTAGTATCTGATAAGAATGATGAAATCATAAGGCTAACTGGTATTCAACAAAATTTGACAGATCAACTAGGTTATACACATCATGAAGCAAATCTGAAAAATGATGAGAATCAAGCATTGAAACTTGAAGTATCAAGGTTGAGCAATGAACTTGAAACAGAGAAGAAATCCAAGGAAACACTGAAGAAGAGTTATGAAGCATCAAAGATGTTGGATGAGCAACTGAACACACGACGACCCTACAAAGAAGGAGGACTCAGTTATAAAGGAAAAGACTCTAACGAGAAGGGAATCTGCACTACCGAGAGAGGAGAATCATCAAAACAAGCTGGAAAAAGGAATAACATCAAAAGGAAGAAGCCTATTTGCTACTACTGTGGAAATCAAGTTCATACTACCAACATGTGTCAAATCAAAAAAGGTAAGCAACCGAATACCACTAAGACCAATGGTTATTGTTACAATTGCAATAAATATGGTCACACATCTAATCAATGTAGGACAAAGTCTGTTAACAATTATCAGAAGGAAAAATTTAAAGGGTTTTGTAAAAACTGCAATAGATATGGACATAGTACCGAGAAGTGTTGGTTTAAGCAAAAGAACCACATGTGGTCTGCACACCGAGCAAATACTAGAGGTTACCGAACTCACACAGATCCTTACCGACAATATTCTGCAATACCATGGGATTACAATACAAGGATATGGTGTGAATGTTGTGGAAGATATGGACATATAAGTGCCAACTACTTTATAAGGTTTGGAATGAATAACCGAAGATCATGGAGAAATCCTGGTATGGCATGTTTTCATTGTCACAAAGTTGGACACTTGGATGGAGATTGCAAAAATCAACCTAGAGAAGACACTGAGGAAATAAAAGAGAAATTAAAGATGATTTGG
Source organism: Cryptomeria japonica (assembly GCF_030272615.1). Lineage (NCBI taxonomy): Eukaryota > Viridiplantae > Streptophyta > Pinopsida > Cupressales > Cupressaceae > Cryptomeria > Cryptomeria japonica. Next base: position 467,642,400 of record NC_081409.1, read on the forward strand.
AGAAAGAAGGAAATTGTGTCAAATAAAGAAAGCACCTTACCTACCGAGTCAGGTGCTCCCACTCCAAATTAATCAGTAAAGGTATGAAGGGACTGCATTCTCACAAGGTTAAATCTTAAACAGTTCCTATTTTAGTATGTACTAAATTCAAAATCTGCATAGTAAGATGTAGTAGTAAGTTTGAAATTCTATCAAAGTCTTTTGGAGCACTTTACAGGAAAACTGTTAAGTTAGTGAATTCAGGAAGCCTGTCAAGTTGGTATATGAAGGAAATCTGGTTACTCAGTTAAAGCGCAAAAAAAGGGAAAGAAAGTTAAGTGAACCGAGTGCATTTAATGTCTTCGACCTAACTTGCACGGAGCCCGATAAGGTATTTTTGAGTACTTAAAAGGTTTTTCGCGATCATTTTCATTCACTAAGTTTTTGAGAAGCAGAGCAGAGCGAATCAAGGCGATCAAACCATCTTCAAAGCAAAATCTAAGTTCTCAAACCCTAAGGTTCCTGTGTCAATTTTTATCTGAAATCAAAATGGCATCTAGGATCCAAGACCCCATTGTTGTCACAAATGTAGAAAAGCCCTCACTAAAATACTCTTTGACTCCCAAAATTTCATCTGCACTGGATGACAAAACTACTTTTTCACTCATTCTGGATCGAGTCTTGTTAGTCGAGGATGTGAGATTCTTCACAAAATGTCGTGTTGAAGAACTCGGTCATGTTGAGATCAAAGATGCATATGATGAATTGTGCACAGATGGTAAAATGGATAGCAAGTATGAGCATATCAAAATCAAGGGATTGACTGAAGCCCTAACCTATCCCTGTGTGTTCAAACCCCAGTGGGTCAAGTTTGTACTAAGCCGAGTGCATGATGATTTCATGTGGCTACAAGAGCAACTGTTTAAGATTACTAAAGAAATCATTCATCTGATCACCAGATATCCTATCTATGATCATGCCTGAGCATAGAAAATGATATCACAGAAGGAATTGATCAGTTTGACTGGAGTTGAATCAGATTATAGAGGTCTAAAGTTGAACAATGTCATTGATCCTGAACTCAAATTTGCCATTAGAGTAATTGGTTACTGTTTCTTCTAATTGGCAAGGGAAAATAGTGTACCCTATGCAGCAGTGGACTTAGCATACAAAATTGTTAAGAAAGACATCAAAATTGACTTGTGTGAAGTATTGCTGAAGAACTTGTTTGAAAATCTGAACACAATCAGGAAGCCGAAGAAGAACAACTCGGCAAATACTCTAAAATTTGGATCATTACTTGTATGTATGTTTTTCTACTTTGAGAAGTTTTTTCCAACAGTCGGTAAAGTTGTTTGGGAACTACACCGACCAATCACCCATTAGATCAATGACTTCATCAAGAAGTTAGGTGATAACTTTAATGATATAATGGATGATTACTTCAACAAGTTCCAAGAGAAAATGCATAACAGGTACTGGATTCCACCACAGCTGGTAGAAAAATACAAAGATGAAATATGTTTTGAGGTCAACACCGATTACTATTATGTGAATGTTGTGGAACTGAGGACTCAATCATTGTCACCTATGGGTTACGAGATTGATTTTGATATCACACAACAACAAATTGATGCCTATCTATGATTGCCAAGGCATACTACCGAGTTGAGGTATGGAACCTATGAAGAGATGAAGGAAAAAGTAAAAATGAGCATTGTAGTACCTAAGGCTACAAGAAAAGCTACAAAGATGATTAAGGCATTAACTGAGAAATTTGGAGAAGAGTCTTCCTCCACACCTGTCAAAGGAGTTCTAGCCATCATCGGAGAGGAGACAGAAGCCCAAGAAGCAACCATAACACTTAGCACCATATTGCCAAAGGGAAAACTGTTGAAGAGAAAGAAAAAGGACACTTCAATGGCCCTACCGACCCCTCCAACAAAGAGACCTAACACAAGGGCATCTGCTGCATTACCGAGTAAGAAACAAAAAATTGTTGTCATTCCTAAGGTAACTAGAACTTACAAGAAATCTACTCGAAGACTCATTTTGCCAAAAGAGTCGAGTGATACTGAATCTGAAGATGCAAATAAATTTCAGATTGTGAAAAGCAAGAAGGTAGATGTACATAGTGTAGAAATTTTTTGTAATAATCTAAAGGAATATGGTGGATTTGGTGGATTCAGATTTGTCAAATATGAATCCAGATCTGCTGATGAAAAGAGGCAAATTGAAGAGGCTGACATTTGAACACTTCTCAAATTCCGAGTTGTCCCATTAGAAGTATGTAATTCTATTCCTATGGAATTATATGCACATATTGAAACCAGATGGCAATATGCTCTAGACTCAAAGAAACAAATCAGAGAAAGAATTTTGGTGCATCTCTTTCTTGATATGTTGGTTGATGAAATAAAAGAACATCTGACAAACAGCCAAACTCAATTTACAGTAAAACAAAAGGCCTTGAAATTGATGAATGGCCTATATATAGAAGTGGAAAAGGAAACAAAAGAGCAATGAAAGACCATCTTTTGAAGAAAGAATGTTGGTGAACAATCTAAAGTGGAAATAGTCGATGTCACCGACCAAGAGCCTGATGTCACCGAGCAAGACCCTGCTGTCACCATTCAAATAGATGAAGATATCATGGATGCAGAGGCACCTGAACAAGAAATGATAGAAGTCAATGCTTATGCAAAACTTGTCTCCAGTGAATCTATTTTGGGACAAGTTCAGCCTTACCCATCGATCAATCAAACTGCTACAACCGATGCTCCTCAGGCTACAGGTGAAGGCACTGAAGGTCAAAAGTCTACAACAAAAGGTACTTCACAAGAATAAACCTCTCAAGCACCTTCTAGCATAGAAAATGTTACAGCTGAGACACCAAGCACCGAGACACCGAAGGACACTACCAAGGATAAAGAAACCGATAAAAGTGTTGTCTCTACTGAGCAACCTACCGAGGGTCCTCAAGCCTCTCAAGCTATTGTAGTGGTTCACCCAGTGAAAGGTAAAGAAAAGAAGTTGAAAAAGCATAGTTTCAAAATTGATTTATCAAAACCAATAGTGTTGCCATCTCCACATTGAAAGGGCAAGCACTCAATGAATTCGGTGAACTGTGCAAAGAAAAAGCCAAACAGGAGAAGCAACTGGCCATATAAAAGAAGAATAAAGTACTTCAGAAGGTCAAGACCTTACTATCAGATATGCTACCTTCAGCTACAGTATCAACCGATGCAGCCATCCATATTCAATTGGATGAACTCCTAAATCAGATTGAGACATCTGGAGTAGATGCATCCGAATACTTGACCAAACTCAAAGACAAGGAGCTAACTGCTAAAATGATAGAGGAAGTATAGAGATCCATTGCTGTTGGCAAGGTAAAACTTGTCAAATTTATTGCTGAGTTGTCCCCTCAACTCAAGCACATTCTTTCATTATTTCAGAAACTCTGCACATTTTCTTTATTTCTTAAAGACATTAAGAATAAAATAGAAGCAATTGAGAAAGAGATCATTGATCTCTGAAATAACTTGACCCCCGAGCCCAATTCAGTTTAGAATTTTTATACTAAGCTACAACAGCTCATGGCTCAACAATTGGAACTGAGGAATGGAGAACACAAGATCAGGATGGACATAATGACACTTCAAACATTATTCCTTCCTCATCTTTCATCCATTCAAGAATAGCTAAACCGAGCCACTTATCTCTCTACTACACAAGAGGGAAGCACTTTAGATGGCTTAATTTCATTATTGGCTGATATTAATGCACATAATTCTTTAATGGATAGTGTAAAGGATGCACTCTCTGTCACTCTCACCGAAGCCAAGACAAAGTACAAATCCATTTTTGATCAGTTGCCACCTCCCAATGGTAACTATATTTTGATGTTTGTCAAAAAGGGGGAGTATATCAGAGTATATCATCAAGAGTGTATAGTATTCAAAGTATCAAACAACCGGAGTGTAGTATACAAGGGAGTATACCAAGCAGAGAATGAGCAGAATAAGCAGAGTATCCAAGAGCAGTGAACAGAGGAAAGAACAGTGATTACAGAGTATTGATCACCGAGCACACATTACAGAGTTTTGTACAACATACTGATAAGGGGAGTATATTTGATTATACTATTTCAATGACTAATGTATATAATGCATGTTTAGTCAAATTTTGTAAAGTATACAGATTTTTGAGTAATGACTTTGAAAGTAGTTTTGTCAAACATCTCAACTAATGTCAAAAGGGGAGATTGTTACTACTTATCAAATTGCCATTAGTTTTATATACAAAGTCATTCTATATACTCTAGTCGGTTACCACTACCGAAATATTTAGTCGGTATGAATAGCCTAGTCGGTTACCGAAGGAAAACAGTCACAAAGCCCAGTATACACCGAGCTATCTACCGAGTGTTATTTCATGTCTACCAAGCAGTAAAGATAATACACTGAGTTGATATACACCGAGTGAAACGTGTTACTAGATTCATTGAACCTAGACACACATATGAAAATGTGTTACAAGATCGAGGCACACAGAACCGTTATCACATTGGAAATTGCATATACAGATTTTGTATAATTTTGAGGTCATCTAACCAATGAAATATTTTGCATGGTTATTTATTCGAGAAATCATGTTTGTAAGATCGAAGCAATGAATCAGATCACCGACATAAGAAGTCTATTTATACAGCATGAATTTAGGGTTAGAAAGAGATGTGAATATGAGAAATGTGTGTGCATATGTGTATGAAGCAAGACTTATGTGATACATGAGAAATCACAGAGTATTATGACTATTACAGAGACACAGAGGTCACCGAAAAGGTTATCAGAGAACAATCGAGGAACAGAGTAAACATAAGGGTTTACCGAGTTATTTTATGAGTTACCGAGGTATGCTATAGGCAAGGTAATCTTATTTTGAGCACATAGAATCTGCTACAGCATTTCAAATGTAAAGTTGCAGATATTTGTAAAGTCTTATTGTAATATTTTGAAGTTGTAAGAGAAACCTTTAACAGGGTAAAAGACTCTAACCAAGTCTATAAATTGTAGATCCTTTAACCAGGTGCTACACTTATATAGTGTTGTATAAATCCTTTAGTAAGGTAGATCTAACTGATCTTAATACTCCTAACAGGGTAAGCTATCAGAAATAGCTAAATGTAGCTCTAACCGAGCACTCTTTATTATTGCACTAGTGAAGTTGTGGGTGCCATCTCCACCACAGTTTTTCTCTCTAACCAAGAGTTTCTGCTTAACCAAAATATATGAGTTATGTAGTGAATCATGTATGATTGTTACTCATTTGTTTTAGCTTTATATTATGTTACAGTAGTTTTTGGTTTATGCATAATAGTAAAGATATTGTTGAGAAAAGGATTTGAAGTACTGATTCACCCCTCCCCTCTCAGTACATTAGCTTTCCATATTGGGCCTAACACATTTGTGCATTAAGTTTGATAAAAGCTTTGGGATATTCAGAGAATGTAGTAGACCCAAAAAACAAAATAACCACCAAGCCTTATGATGAAGCAGAACGTTCTTTTAAAGGAACTGTTGTGCTACCAATAAGGATAGGACCTGTAGAAAGGGATACATTGTGTCAAGTTTTAGATTTGAACCTCTCTTACAACATTCTTCTAGGAATACCATGGATTCACAAGATGCAAGCAGTTCCTTCTACGTATCATCAATGTGTGAAATTTCCTCATGAAGGAAAAGAGATCACTATAATTGCAGATTCCAGTCAATATTGCAAAAATTTGAAGCCCACACAAGATACAAGAGTTCCACATAACAGAGAATCAATATATCCTACCAATAAAATTCAAGCAAAGTTATAGGAAACTTTTGAAGAAAAGCTCAAGTTAAATGATGAAGGAATGGGAAAATATTCTTTGCAAAATTTTCCACTTTCCCCTAAGTCATATGGTAAGCCTATAGATATTCAGTCAAAGCCATCAGAAGGATCAAAACATATGTTTAAAGGAACATTTGTTAGTGTTGGAACTCTTGAAGAAGAAAATGAAGACAAAGACATTCTTGGTTGGTTGTACAAGGATGAAGACAAAACTATAGCAACAGCAACAGAAGTCAATATTCCCATAAAACAATATGGCAAAGGATATGAAATCATGCAAAAGATGGGATATGGAGGGAAAGGACCAATTGGCAAGCAACATCAAGGTATTTCAGAACCTATTTGTCCACACTCACAATCCACAAAAGATAAATCCGGGTTGGGATATCTAAACTTAAATCAAAAGCAACATAATCATCAACAACAAAAGTGGAGAAAGAAATTAGTTTCTAAAGAAGAAAATTGGCAAGAAAAGCTACATCAAGCGGCTGAAACAGTAACCAATAAACAAAAGAAGCAAGAAAAACATGAAAAGAAAGAGGAGGATATTGCCATCCAAGGTGATGAAAAATCTTGTCAGCAAGTTCTGAAAATACAAACAAATGCAAAGTTTGAACAAGATATTCCAAAAACAGTAAAAATAGAGATGACATAAATCGAAGATCTTTTTGTACCATATGACATTCTAGCATGGTATAGTGGAGTAATATTAGATCAGGATTCAGAGATAGATTCCAATGAGTATGAATGGGGTCCAGATGTCTTAGCTACTACATCAAGTTGTAGATCAGGAAATTGAAAATCATCAAAACAATAGCAATTAGGACAACCACAAAACCTAAAGCTGCTCTGAAAGTAATCCCAATCCAATCAATGAAGACATAAAGACAAGATATTCAAATCAAATGAAATCGAAGAAAACTGACGCAGATATCTCCTTCATGTGGCTCCATTGTTCTTCTTTCAACTTCAAATTTGATGTGGATCTCACCTACAAGTGCAAAATGCAAGTGGAAAGCAAGTTGTTGAGAGTTGAAATTCGCAGCGTAAGGTTACTCGAAAATGTGATTGATTCCCCCTTTCATTAAAGAAAATCATCCAATTTATAGGCAAATTGGAGAGAGGACAAGATTAGCATGAAGAGATTTGAAAGGAAATTCAAATCAAGAATGGCAAAATTATGACAAATGTATGACAAGATTGAAATGCCATTCCCATGACAAAAGGGAAGAGAGAAAATAGTCTCCATGATTGCAACAAATGGAAGCATAAACATAGGAGAAAATGAGGGAATGAAATTAGGGGAAATATTAGAAAAATTAAAGAAAATAGGAGAAATAGAAATTAGGAATTAGGAGAAATTAGCAAATTAGAAAATTGAGGAAAATGATGAAATAGAAATTAGGTGAATTAATTAATAGGTTTTCATACATTAATTAATTCATGAAAGAGACCTAGGACTAAATAAATAGATTTATTTAACCCAAAAAGAAGAAGAAAAGGATTAAATGAACAAATCATAAAACCCTAGAAATTCCTACAAAGTGAAAAACATCAAAATCCAAAAACAATTTCCTTGGCATTTTGCATTTTGTCAATAAATGGTCCCTTTTTTTTTTCTTTTTTTTTTTCTGTTTGCTGTTTGTGGAATGTTTGTCAAAAATTGGGGCAACTATATCATTGGGTGTCTATGATAAGTACGTTCACTTTGTGAACACCACACATACCTCGCCCCTTGCTGTATGCACCCTAGGATGCTTCACTCATTCCTTGTGTGTGATGTGTCTGTCTTTTGCAAAAGGAGTTGCATTCCAGCTCTGGCCTTCAATGCCATGATGCTCTGCATCCGCTTTGCTACATTAAATAAAGGTTCTCACCTACTTATGTGCATTTGTGAAAGCAAGTTTTCCTTCATCTCTAACTATCCTCTGTCTAATTTCTTCTTACTAACATTTCTTCCATCAGTCTAGGCAATCCGTTCGGTCTAGTTCTCCGATCTCCAAAAACATAAGCTGCATTCTGCATTCATTGATTAGTACATTTGCATTATATCAAGTCCATACAAAGCATTTTATCCATTTCATCTTATAAATGCATCAAAAACATAAACACCATTCATATATGTTCCAAAGATAGTACATAGATAGTGCATAAGACATCCATACATGGAAAGTAAACATAAGCCATAACACATTGCATCCCATCATATAGTTGCATATCATATCATATATCAAAACAATATCGGAGTACAAAATTGGACTGTCTATCCTACATATGGCCCGCAGGCTAAGTACATAATGTCAAACTATATATGCCTCTGTCATAAGGAGCACATGCCTCTATCACTGGGTGCTCCTTGTGTCCTCCTCATCCCTGCCATGTCTCGAGGATGAAGCCCCTCCCATCCTTGGTCCTGGCTATGGTGGTCTCATAGGTCCACTCACCCCCATGCTACTCACTGACCTCCGAGAGTTTGGCCTGCTCTTTGTCCTCGATCATGACCGATATGACACCGCTCTCTACTCTGGTGGAACTGTACTCTCATATAGAGTCCTCAAATGGCACATCTCATCTCCTGCCTCTAATAACATCTGTGCCATCTCACACGCACTAGCATCCCTAATCGAACCAACATACTCGGTCACTCTCTGCTCTACTTGCTATGCCTAGGCTATCATTGTATCTCGAGCCACTATCAGTCTGGCTATCTCTGCTCTAAACCTATCCCTCTCAGTTGACCACTGATCCTGCTCAATCCTCAAGATAGCATTCTGTCTCTCTAATGTGGCAATGTAATCATGCTGACTCACTATGGCAGCCCTACATATCTCCATCTCCTTTATGCTTGTTGTCTCCTACCCTATGGGTATATCCTACAATGACTCATGATATGTTGGATCTGGCTCATCTCTCTGTGTACACCTAGGACTCTCCTCTCCCTCATCGCTCTCCTCATCCCCCTCATCCTCATCCCTCTCATCCTCATCATCTCCCTCCTCATCCCCCTCATCCTCATCATCTCCCTCATCCTCATCTTTGTCCTCATCATCTCCCTCCTCCTCTCCAACAAGTGGGAAGTCCTCCTATCTCCTAGGTACTGGAATATCAGGATCCATCAATGGCATTGGCCGCCGTCGTGCAAACCATCGCTCATACTCCTCTGTCGTCCTGACATCTACAACATCTGATCTCCACTCCCACTATCTCCATTGTAGCTATGTGAAGTCAGTATATGCTATGTGTGGCTGAATCATCCTTCCCCACTGACTCGTCTCTCTGTGAGATTGGGCAAAGTGTGCAGTCCCTATTGGTACATCCTGCCTCTCTCCAAACTATCGTCTGACTCTCTCTAGAAAATACATCTCAATCACTCTCTGGAAATTCATTGGTCACCCAATCAGGTATCTCTCCTATCTGCAGTATGGTAGCTCATTGCCATCATCTGACCATCCAGGGCAATCATGATATGGTCTCCATGTGAAATCTCTCAACCTGTCTAGCTCATGTCGCCAATACAATATGTATCCGAATGGACCCTATCTTAGTGCTCCCCCATAGCAATACACATATGGTCGATGTAGTACTACCTGTCTCTCTGCAATCGGCTGACATATGGCTATGTGCTCAAATGCCCATACCTGTAAAAGTGTGACCCCACAACTCAAAGTTTGTACCCTTTGATATGCTATCTGATGCAACTGAAAATATAGCATGGCAAGCACACATGGTCCCCATGCATATACAGTCCCCTCTGTCACCATCTGCTCTAGCACTCTTCCCCATCCAATAGGGAATCCATGTCCTCGTCTGTCACCTGCTAATAAGCATGTTATAACCACTACTATCACCACATATTGCTGATCATACTCTGCTGCCATGGTCTCCCAGCGGATCTCCCTCTCTATGATATCAAGGTCATCTGCGTCACACTCGAATAATCTGCACAAAGAGTCTCTCCCTATCACTGGGTTGTACACCACCATCTCCCCATGAATCGGAATGCGGAGGATACGCCACATGTCCTCTAGTGTCACAGTCACCTCTCCAGTCAGAAGATGGAAAGAGGAAGTCTCTGAATGTCATCGCTCTGCCAATGCGGTGAGCAGTCCTATGTTTGCCCTAATCTCGGGCATGTATGTAATATAGTATAATCTAAGTCCTGCTAATGTATCTTTGTCCGTACTCCTGAGTCTGTTCTCTTGTGCGATCAATGGATACTGTCGAGTCTGCATCACAATCGGGGCACAATTTGTCAGTTTTAGGGTTTTCTCCTAAGGGTTGCATTTCCTTGTTTCATGCACCAATCAAGGTTTTTCTTATCTATTTTGACCTATCCTACCCTTATCCCTCTTTTCAGAATCATCCGCGCGCTGTTTTTGGTCAAATTAGTGTCCTAAGTGCACAATTGTGCTCTTGTACCCTGTCTTGCACCTGTGCAGTATCAAGTTGCACCTGTGTACCTTACATAGGCACATAACCTATTTACGCAGGTGCAGGTCTACCTTTTTCCCTCCCCTGTGGGCCCCGCAATGTCCCGCAATTGAGAAAAATGCATGAAATTGAACATATGGGTTTTTGAGCTACATACCGTTGCTCCCACGTCGTCTGGTCATCTGTAGGTGCGTACACATTCCCCAAGGTGATCTACCATTGGAATGTTCACCATCTCTCTGCAAGGGTCCTTTTTTCTAAGCAACAACTCCTCCACTTTGGCCAGTGCAAATGAACTCTTTCCTTCTCCTTGTCTCCTATATAGATCTTTGTCAAAACCTAGATGGACATGCATGCTCTCCATCTTATGATAGTCGCGGTCTTTTGCACCTTCCACTGCTTGTAATTTGTGCATCCGACCTTTGATTTTTTATCCATTTGAACCTATCGTCTTCTATCATTTTATCGATCACTTGGCCTCTTTTCTGGATTTTTCCGGCCAATTCCTCGAGGGGGCATGCATATTTCATTGTTATTGTCTGGGGCATTTTCATTATTGTTCTTTGAAACAATGCTTAGAATCGCATTGTCTCAAAGAGGGGCAAAATGTAGACGTCTAAAAATGGTCAATGCTTGTGGAGTCATACTTTAACATTTGCGCATTGCCTTATTTTAGGGTTCTTGCATCGCATTAACATTTCTTCTATGTTGTGCACTTGGTCTTTATCATTTGCGAGCATCCAGTCCTTCTTCTACATTCCTCATTTTTTCTCACTTTCGAATTAGATCTTGTCGATAGCAATCTTCAGTCATGATTTTGGTCGATCTTATCTTGTTGCATCATGGTGCATGCTCATTTATCATCATTTTGGACATCGATGATAGAATTAGGATTTTGTCCTCTTGTCAATCTTTCAATCATTTTTAGCTTGTTAGTAATCATTTGTGATTATCAACTTGTCAATCTCATCATTTTGTGATCGATTCATCATTGATCCTTGTCCTTCTCAGCTTTGTCATTTTGCGATCGATTCATCATCGATCCTTGTCCTTGTCAATCTTGTCATTTTGTGATCGATTCATCATCGATCCTTGTCCTTGTCAATCTTGTCATTTTGCGATTGATTCATCATCGATCCTTGTCATTGTCAATCTTGTCATTTTGCGATCGATTCGTCATCGATCCTTGTCCTTTTAATCATGTCAATTTGGACCGATTAGTCATTGTTCCTCGTCAATTGGCGCCTATCAATTTGATCTCCTTGTCAATCTTGGTCAATTTGTCATTGATTTTTGTCAACCAATCTCAATCATTTATCAACATTGATCCTTTGTTATTCAAAATCATGATCGTACCTACATTAATTTCTAGGGTTTTATGATTTGTTCATTTAATCCTCTTTCTTCTTCTTTGTGGGTTAAATAAATCTATTTATTTAGTCCTAGGTCTCTTTCATGAATTAATTAATGGATAAAAACCTATTAATTAATTCACCTAATTTCTATTTTATCTTTTTCCTCAATTTGCTAATTTGCTAATTTCTCCTAATTTCTAATTTCTATTTCTATTTCAATCTTGTCATAATTTGTCATACATCTTGCATAGCAACTTGCCATAATTTGTGCATAATTTGTCATACACCTTGCATAGAAATTGTCATACATTTGTCAAAATTTTTCCATTCTTGATTTGAATTTCCTTTCAAATCTCTTCATGCTAATCTTGTCCTCTCTCCAATTTGTCTATAAATTGGATGATTTTCATCAATCAATGGAGATCAAGGAATCAATCACATTTTTGAGTAACCTTATGCTACGAATTTCATCTCTCAACAACTGGCTTTCCACATGCATTTTGTACTTGTAGGTGAGATCCACATCAAATTTGAAGGTGAAAGAAGAACAATGGAGCCACATGAAGGAGATATTTGCATTGGTTTGCTTTGATTTCATTTGATTTGAATATCTTGTCTTTATGTCTTCATTGATTGGATTGGGATTACTTTCATAGCAGCTTTAGGTTTTGTGGTTGTCCTAATTGCTATTGCTTTGATGATTTTCAATTTCCTGATCTACAATTCCATTATCCTAAGCTACGTTCTTTCATGTTCCAATTTACTACATTCAAGAGAGGACTGCAGACATGCATTTAAAATTAATTTCATCTTATCCACTTATACATACTATAAAAATGTCATTCATACATGCTAACACTAAACATGAAACATAAGAACAAAAGTATCACAGAGTTCCTATGACCATTATCATTGATAATGGAAGACCATTCAAAAATCAAGATGTGAAAGAGCTATGTGAACAGTTTCATATCCAACATAGGTTCTCTACTCCATACTATCCACAAGGTAATGGTCAAGCTGAGGCATCAAACAAAACTATCTTGAAAATCTTGAAGAAAATAGTCAATGAAGCTGGAAAAGATTGGCACATTTAGCTAAATCTTGCTCTTTGGGCATACTGAACTAGTGTCCATACTCCAACAGGGGAAACTCCATATTGTTTGGTCTATGGATCAGAAGCTATATTACCTATAGAAGTAGAGATACCTTCTCTACGATTATCCTTGCACGGTCTTATACCAGAAGAAGAACAACAAGTCTCTCAACTCCAGGAACTAGAACTGATTCAGGAATGTCACCAAAATGCAACAAAACATTTGAAAGTATACCAACAAATAATGGCAAGAATATATAACCACGGAGTCAAGCCACGTTTTTCCAGATTGGAGATATAGTTCTAAGGGAGAATCCAAGAAATCAGCAAGACCGGGGAAAAAAGGGAAAATTTGAACCGAATTGGCTAGGACCTTTTGTCATAGTAGCAACATATGGATTAGGAGCATACAAGTTATCTACCCCTGAAGGTGATTGGTTTGATGAACCTATCAATTCTATCCATCTCAATAAATTCTATGCTTGAGATATAAACTCCTGAAAAAATCAATAAAAAGCATATAAAGTCCTGAAAAAAAATCAACAAAAAGCATATAAAATCAAAAAAAAAAATGCAATAAATTTAGATGGTGAAAACCTGGTAAACAAGCGCTATCTAAGAAGTAGGTTCCTCCATCTATGAGATCGCTTTGTGCACCTATCCACTCCATCCTATCGCATTTATCGCTTCCATCTATCTTAGTTTATTCATTCTGTCTTTCGCATCCATTTGCTCTAAACCATTTAGCAAGAAATATGCAGCTTACCAATAGTTATCAATCTTTGACATACTTGTCGTAGTCACTGTCTTAGATTTTATCAAAATCAATCATATCTACATTTTTATCCCGCCTTGGTTTGGATCTTGATCAATTCATACATCCATAATAAATTTTTGTTTCTGTTGGGGACAAAATCCTAATTCCTTTTGCTAAGGTGATCTTTTGAATCTTTGAAAAGATCCAAAACATTCGAAAAACTTAGAAAAACCAAAAACACCTAGGATTTTGAAACAGATAAAGAGCAAAGAAAGCAACAAAAATCAAGGCATTTCATCAACAAACTGAATCATGAAACTCGAAAAAATCAAAGAATCAATCAGCAAGTAATAAAAGATTATCAAAGATCATTTGTCAAGAGGTTTATATCAATTAATGACCATAAGAACATGTGAATGACATACAATATTCAGTGTTTATATCTTGATTTATTGCTAATCATGTACTCTATGTAACTCAAGGATGTCCATGACTAGAGAAGCTATGATGAGGTATGATTATTTTCTTTGATTGTTGTCTGTGGTTTATCTCTTACTACGGTATGAACTTGTCTCAAGATATGATCGGCAAAAGATCAAGGAGGGCGTTCCAAGTCATGCATGAAAGGAGATACTCCTTGTCTATTCTGCAAGCAATACTCAGGTCAACTTGATCCATTATATCAAGTTGCTTGTATTAACTTGCTATATCAAAATCCATGTAAGGAATACTCAGGTCATCTTGAATCATTATGTCAAGTTGCTTGTATTTTCTTACAACATTTTAAAGCTCAATGATGAAATCAAAGCACTATTACAAGATAGCATATGAAGAATGGTAGTACAATTTTTAGTTAGATCATTTCATTAGCTCATTATTCAGTTGCATTATAAGCATTCATTTATCAGTTGCATTATAAGCATATCATTTCATTAACAAATCAATGGTCATAAATAAAGATTGAGTATACTTGGACAAACAAAAACAATAGGTGCATTCATTTTTAGAATCATATTAATCATTATCCATTTCATTTAGTTGCATTTCAAAAATTGCATTAGTTTGCATTCAATTAAGTGCATTTCATTCATCATATAGTGTATCATCATTATAGTTTGTATTATCATTTCATTAACGATCATTTAGTTGCATCTTTGCACTTAGATTCATAATCATTATAAACATTACATATAAAAATACAAAAGCATTTCATATAGATCATTTACATCATCATAAAATAAAGCACATCAATCATTCACTTGCATTCCATATAGATCATTACATTTGCATCATTTAAGATAGAATTCTTTTTAATTTGCATCCAAAATCATCAAAATCAAAAATCAAAACAAAAACATTTATCACTGCATCCATATAATCAAAGCATATAGATCATCATCAAATAAGAGTAACATGCATATAAATCATCATCATCATATAGAATCCATGTCTACATATAGATTATTATAAAACAATAAGAATCCAAGTATACAATGATATCAAATAAACAATACAAATGCTCCAAATCAAGTCATGGCTCTCTTGTACCACTACCACCTAACTTTGTCTATCTCTGTGGCTGTGGGCAAGAAGATCCTCTAGATGCCTGTCTCCCATGATCACCACTCCTCTAAGGAGGTCCCATGACCCCACCACTACTAGTATCCATCAACACGGTGGTATGATAACTACCTGCTCTCTAGCTCTCTGCAACTACCTCCTCATATTGTCATCAACAGTGGGAAGTCTCCTTCCCAACTCAAACTAATCCTCTAATAGTGTTAGCTGAGAGAGCACCTGATCCAACCTACTGAATGTGATCAAGAAGGCCCTGAGTATCTTGTTGTCTCCTAATAGCTCTATCCCTCTCAGACATAAGAGTTTTCACTTGTGCTTGAAGCTGATCAATTTGTGCTCTAAGACTATCAATGGTCTCCTACTCTGGCACATCATGCTTTGGTGCATGTTGCTCTGGCATATCATGCACTGGTGCATCCTGCTCTGGTAAATCCTTTTGTGGTGCATGAACCCCAATCCTCTCCTCACCAACACCCTGTCCAACTGCTAGAATCTCGGTCTGAGTAACTCTTCAAACCCGTCGTCTAATCAGGGGAACATGATCCTTAGGATCCTCATCATCTCCATCATGTGCTGCAATAACCCTAGGGTCTAACTGAATCTGTCCAAAATCAATGCCTCTCCCGCAACCCCCATCCAGTCCAGTCACCCTGCCTCCTCCTATCAATGGCAACCCTCTTGGTGATCTCATGCCTGCCCTGCCATGCTCCCTCCAAATTCATCCAACATCCCTCCCACCCATAGGATATGCTCTCATAATCCTGCCAACCAATCCAAACGGTCCTCCATGGACTCTCAAGCAACCTCCCCTCTGTCCAGGTCTCCTAATACCACCACCTCCATCCCCACCCTCATCTCCACCTCCCCCGGCCTCCTGAGTAGCTCTGAGCTCTCATCTCCATCTCCGTCTCCTAAAAACTAGATCATCTAAATCATCATCATCATCTCCAAAGCTGGGAGGAGGATCTATTGGATCAGTAATTCAAGGAAATCAATGAGCTAATATGTACTGAGCATAATCTGTAGTAACCCTAGGATCAAGAATGTGCAATGTCATATCATAAGCCACTCTCGGAGTAGCAACAAAATCTGCATGAGAAATCTCAAATGACAAGGAAGGTACCCAATCTCGTCTATCTCTGTACCACTGAGCATATATCATCACACCAGTAGGCATAGGTTGGATCATCCCAAACTATCTCAGAATGCGACTAATCAACTGTTTCTCAACAATGTAAGGTGTCTGACCAATGAGATATCTACTCTTCATAATAGATGGTAATGTCTGTGCATCATCCATCCATTGCTCACAATCAACATATGGTCTCCAAGTAATGTTATCCAATGAATCAAGCACCCAACGCCAATACTCCATCTTACCCAGCTTATGCTGAGTAAGGATACCTGCATAAAAATATACATATGGCTACCTCTCTCCATGAACTCTGTGATGGATAGGCTGAGTAATAGCAATGTGCTCCCAACACCAGATCTACAATAAAGTGCATCCTGTAGACAAACTCGTACTCTCATCATACACTACCTGATGAAGATCATGATATAATGTGCCAGCATGCAAACACCCCAAGCATATCGAGTATGATGTTGCATCATACTCAGGAGAATCTCATCCCATCCAACCGAAAAAACCCCGTGATCGCCTATCAGTACATATAAATCCTCCAATCAAACCAACAAGAATAATAGGAAGAGCCTCATAATACATCACCATATCAATCCATCTGATCTCTCCTCTACTAATGCTATCATCAGCAAACATGACTCTACAAGCCTCTATACCAACACGATCCTGAAAATCATATTGCACTAGCTCGCCAGTCACTGGGATGTGTAGAATCTTATAGACATCCTCAAGAGTCACACTAATCTCACTCGTAGGTAGGTGGAAAGTGTTATGCTCACTATGCCATCTCTCAGCTAACATCGTCAACAATCCTCTATTATGTGTAATCTCAAGCATATAGTAAACCATAGGCATCTATATGTCTAATCTTAGTCTGTGTCAACTCTGGCACTAAATGATGCACTGCCGGTAGTTTCTCCCGACACTGGAGAACATCAAGTTTCTCCTATTTATCAAGAGAAATAAATCAATCATCAAATAAATCTATCTATCAAATCAATCAATTATCAAATCATCATCTATCTATCAAATCAAACTGAATCAAATCATCATCTATTTATCAAATCAAATTGAATCAAATCACTATCTATCTATCAAATCCAACTGAATCAAATCAATATCTATCTATCAAATCAAATTGAAGCAACTTACTCTATCAAATCATTTTAAAACCTATCAATCATGGTTTTCTATCGATCACTGAGTTCACTCAAAACTTTGCTAAGCTCTTACATCAGAAACTAAATCAGTTTCTTAGAGCTACTCAATCTATCAAGCAATCAAGCAATCTATCAAGCAATCAAGCTAATTGTAGACACCTAAAAATGGTCAACGCTTGCGGAATCGTACTTTAACATTTGTGCATTGCCTCATTTTAGGTTTTTACATCGCATTAACATTTCTCCTATGTCACGCACTTGGTTTTTATCATTTGCGAGCATCGAGTCATTCTTCTACATTCTTCATCTGTCTCGCTTTCGAATTTGGTCTTGTCGGCAACAATATTCAATCACGATTTTGATCGATCTTATCCTATTGCATCAATGTGCGTGCTTATTTGTCATCATTTTGGACATCGTCAATCCTAATTAGGGTTTTGTCCTCCTGTCAATCTTGCGATCGATTTGTCATCGATCGTTGTCCTCTTATCAATCTTGTCGATTTATTATCAATCCTTCAATCTTGTCGATTAACGATCGATTTGTCATCTGTCGTTGTCATGTTCGATCTTGTCATTTTGCATTTGATTTGTCATCCATCGTCGTCTTTCTCAATCGTGTCAATTTGGATCAATTTGTCATTGTTCCTCATCAATTGGTGCATTTTATCAATTAAATCATTTATCACATTGGTCATTTATCAATCCAAAATTAAATCATGATCGAGTCAATTATCTTTCAAGACCTAATTGTCATTCTTGCATTGCTAATTCATCTTCTAGGGTTTTGTGATTTCATCATTTAACCTGGTTTGTCATTTCCTCCTTTAGGATTAATAAATTGTTTATTTATCCTAAGTCTTCTCATTGCAATTAAATGTTCATTTAATTGGCTAATTATTCCTCTTTGTGAATTAATTAATAAATGAAAGATTATTAATTAATTTACCTAATTCCTAATTTTCATCAATTTCTTAATTTTCTAAATTTCTTAATTCCTAAATTCCCCATTTCTAATTTTCTAATTTTCTAAATTCCTAATTTCATTTTCCTCCTATTTCTCTCCTAAATTCATCGAAATGACATGTCAATTTGTCATAAATTTGTCATAATTGACAATCAATCAATTTTGACATAGAAATTGTCATAATTTGTCATAAATCATCAATCAACAAATTTTGCATAGAAGGTGCATAATTTGTCATAATTTGTCATAATTGACATAATTGATTTGCAATTTCCATTTGAATTGAATCATGCTAATCTTGTCATCTCTCCAATTCCTCTATAAATTGGATGAATTTCTTCAATCAAATCCCTTAATTCTTAATTGGTAATTAGACTATCGAATTTCTAGTACTCTTGATCAATAATCAATGTCAATCTTGCTTTCAATCATGTACATGCACTAGTAGGTGAGATCCACAACAAACCATTTGAAGAGGAAAGAAGAACAATGGAGCCGCATGAAGGAGCATTCAAATCTGCTATTGGTTTGCATATGTCTTTAATTGTGAATGTTTTTATTTCATGTCTCTATTGAGTGTTGTTTAGGATAGATCATTGCAATGAATGCTTTTGTGATTGAGTTATTATGTATATATTGTTTGTGATGATTCCTATTTCCTAACGTACACTAATCAATCAATCTATCAAGCAATCAAGCAATCAATCAAGCAATCTATCAATCAATCAAATCAATCAAGCAATCAAGCTAATCAAAGCAATCTATCAATCACGCAATCAATCTATCAAATCAATCAATCTATCTATCAAATCACGTAATTGCTCAATCAAGTCCCTATTTCATCATCAATGCGTATTAAACATGTTAAATCTAATCATCAAAGTGTTTTTTAGCCTTTGCACTTATCAAAAACATCAAATTTGAGCAAAAGTGTTATCCTATTGAGCATTTGCGCTAAACTAGAGCATATGCGCTATTCTTTTGAACAAATGTGCTAAATCTACAAGCATATGTGCTAAACCCATGCACAAGCACTACCTTATTGAGCAAAAGTGCTAACAAACCAAGCATATGCGCAAACCCATGCAAAAGCACTACCTTATTGAGCAAAAACGCTAACAAACGAAACATATGCGCAAAACTATGCATAAGCGCTAACATCCTTAACACATGTGCTAACAAAAAGAACATTTGTGCTAAAAAAAATGCAAAAGCACTAACCTAACGCCAAAAAAATCACAAAAAAAATTGAAAATTCAAAAAAGCGCTAAAAACATGAAAATTTGCACAAAAATTTGACAACAAAGCTCGGGCTAATATACCTATCGGATATCCATACTTGGTAGGTCGCTGATAATGTCGAAAATGCTCAAAACGATGGTTCTCCACGAGAATCACCATTTTGCCACCTCACTAAGAATATTTTCTCCACAAGCTGACAAGGATAACAATGAAATTAAAATTAGCCTTGGTTAATTTTATATTTACTATTTGAAGAGTAATTAATTTCAATGGGGCAAATTAATTTTTATTTTTATTTTTTAACAAATGAATTTAATTAACCATAAGTTTATCAAATTATCATGAGATCAATCGTTCAAACCAGAATTTTCAGCAATTTCATGATCAATCTCCTGAGGGGGCGCACAATCAGGATTTTCAATTTCTATCAGGCGCATTATCAAGACTTGATTTAATCTTTGAAACAATGTTGTCTTCACATCATTTCAAAGAGGGGCAAAATGTATACACATAAAAATTGGCTATGAGCAATTAAATAAATATTTATATTTATTTAATGATTATTATTCTATTAAATAGTTAATTTGAAAAGATTAATTTATTTAATTCATTTTCGTGTCTTTCTGTTAATTAATATTTTATTAATTAATTCATCTATCCTATTCTTCTAATTAATTAAATATCTAATATTTAATTATCCTTCTAATCAAGTTAATTAAATATCTAATATTTAATTATCTCCTCCAAACAATTAAATATCTAATATTTAATGGTTATTCTCCTATCCTATAGTCTCAAATATTAAATAATTCTCAAAATTATTTAATCCCTTTTCCAACTCACCCTCCATCTCCACTTCATCTTCCCTTTGCCAACTCATCAAACATGTGGCTAAAGAAATTAATATTTCTTACATATTAACTCATCATTTATCTCCAACTTTCAAAATGAATGAATATTGTGTACGTACACACATTTCATAATCATTTCTTATATTCTCTCCAACATCCCCTACATCTTAGGAAGGACTAGAGTCCACTTGTCCTATCATACCTAAATTTTCTCCAACCATCCCTAGATTCTCTTAGTTGGCAACCCAGTCAAGGTGAGATGAGTGACACTTGTCTTCTCCTTCCCCCTTTCTCTCAACCTTCACCTTTTCTCACAACCATTCAAATCTACAGATCTGATCATGACCATTGATCTAAGCCACATCATCTAATCCTCTCAAGGTCTATAAAATCAAGAGCTTAAGTTGAGAGAGAGTTAGTCTTCAAATTAATCAAATGCATCCGTGAGTTTTTGAAGCAAATAGAAAATAGCAAATAGCAAATAGCAATAGAAATTATCATATAGCATAATCATTTTAGCATAATCATATAGTATTGCATATCATAGTATTAGTTAACTACAAGTTATCACTCCATTCTTCATATGCCATCTTGGAAGCCATCAGTGCATTGTCTGAGAGCACACCATCTGCAACCAGGAACAGTGGAGTTAGGACACAATGAGACATAAGCCATGAAGGTAATATTAGTATTTTATTTCATATGTACTTCATGTAGTTTCATTGGTTGAGTTTGGATTTCCTATAGGATTTCCTATAGTATTTTGTGAAACTAACTTATTGCAGGTAACATTCTGAGGATGAAATTCAAGTCGACACAATTTTCACTTAATTCTCTTGTGTTTCCCAATATTTTGTAGTTCAATGTGACTACAAAATTATAGTTATATAATTCAACATGGATAGTTATTTCTACAACAACACCAAACCCATAAGTATTCGTGTAAAATATATGAGGTAATTTGATATCTTTTATAATTTGTCCAAATGTTTGATTATGACTCAAGATCTATGTGTATAGAAGTCCATGTACTTGAAATGAAAATAATCACAAGCCTTGAAGTCAAGTATATTTCAATAGTATAGGGTTTGATGATGGACAAACATTCAAACAAACATTGGCCTACTAGATAATACAAGGAATTTGAAGTAAATTCAAGTGGAGATAGGGAGGATATGATAATTGTGATTCAAAGAATACATAGTTAGAGACTAGAAATTATTTGGAATAAAATATTTCTTGACTCCACTAAAAATTTGGTAAATATGGTTTCTCTCTCTAACCGTGATACATAGAAGCTTCATCTCCAGAACTAGTTCTTTTTCATAATTCTATCCAACACAAGTTGGTGACATGGATGTGAATTCTCCTAATAGAAGTGTAGTGATTATATCATATTACAGGTGAGGCTTTGATTGTCTTTTACTAGTTGAAAATTATATTTATAGTTTTTAAGCCATTACTAAAATGTGCTAGTGAATCATACTTAGAGAGACAATTCTCTTGTAGTATGCTAAGGATTTTTACTTCTAAGTCCCAAACTAAGTTCTGATTGATTAAAAAATAGGTTTTAAGGACCCAAAACCTTTACATCATAGAAAGAGAAAGAGCAGCAAAAGGATTAAAAGTCCGCATACATAACGACTGGCCAGAAGACCAGCGAATAGAAAGAATAGCAAAGCAACAAAACAACAAAACACAGCAAAGAAACTGGGGAGACGCTACATAGCAATTTTCTTTAGCAGGTCCTCTGCCTTTATCACCAACTCATTATAGGTAGCCCCGACAACTTTCAGCTCTTCCAGATCCTTGTTCATTTTCTTTTCCTTCCTCTTGCCTCTGGTGCGGGTTCTGGGACCTTGAGCTTCCCCTGTACCTTCAGCATCCAGGTCAATTTCCTAGATTTCCTTGTCATCATCAAGCTTACTGATGAGGGTATGAGTATTATTGGCTGAGATTTTCAGAATACTAAGGCTTTGCTCCATGATATTCTTAAGGCACTCAATTTTTTCCACTTTAGTGACAGTATCCGAGAGTGTTTTTTCACTAGTTTCCGCAAGGCTTTTTCTATCTAGCATCTCCTTTTCAATCTTCTCAAAGCTAGGGTTGAAAGCATCTCTGATGTCTTCCGCTTTAGCAATAGTGTTTTTCAGATCCTCAATATAGTCAGCTATTGTATTCCACTCCCCTATATTAATGGTCTCCAGAATCAGGACTCTGTT
The DNA here is from genome assembly GCF_030272615.1 of Cryptomeria japonica. Classification (NCBI taxonomy): domain Eukaryota; kingdom Viridiplantae; phylum Streptophyta; class Pinopsida; order Cupressales; family Cupressaceae; genus Cryptomeria; species Cryptomeria japonica. The sequence goes on from NC_081409.1 coordinate 467,665,067, forward strand.
GCATAGTTTTTTATACTCATCCACAGCTTTCTTGTAACCATCAATGAGCCATTCCATAGTTTTCATAAAACCATGCAAGCCCTTGGGAGGAGGGCCATAGGGGGGAGTCACTTTTCCAGGGGTTACCTGTTCATCTTTAGGGATATGGAGGGTAGAGATAGTGTCGGCAACCCTGAGAGTCTCTTCCATTGTCTCCTTTTCCAGGCTGTGCTCGGCTTCCAGGGTCCTGGCTTGCTTGTCAGCTTCCGGTTCCTTGCCAGTCTCCTCTTTTTTCTTATGATTTTTCTGGGTCTAGGCTTGGTTTTTAATTTTATTCTTCAGCAACCCTTTAGGGTTCTTCTTCTCCTCAGAATAATCTAAATCCTCTTCTTCCGAAGAGATGCTGATCAAGGGTTTGATTTGAAGTTTTTTGCCCTTGGAAGATTAGGGTCTTGTTTTCCTCTTCTTACTACTCTCATACTCTCAATCATCAGAGCTATCCTCAGTATCAGATGAGGAATCATTGTCAGATTCCTCCTCCTCCAAAAAAGTAGAATCAGACATATCTTCCTCAGAGTCCACAGAGAGTTGCATCTGGTTAATTTGACTGGCCTTTGAATGGTCATAAATAAGGACCATTAGGCCTTGGTGCATTGCAGTATCACCCAGAGGATTCTCTTTGTAGGCTTTAAGGGAAGCATTCATTGAGCAAAGCAAGAAATAAGGAAAATTCACCTTATCATTATGCCTAAAGTGGTTTAACAGAACAAAATGATACCCATAGACTTTCATAAACCTACCATCTAAAGTAATATACCGCATTAAAACAAAGAGAATTTCACGCCAGGGTTTGGCAAAAGCCCTAGGTGGGTAGTAGGTTTTGCTCAAATTTACCAGTCATTTTTTCTCTTTCTCAATAATCGGATACCTTTCAATGGCTTCCCTGCTGGCCTTCCTGTCTCTGTAGAAGTTGCAGCCTTCCCTATTGAGACCCGTAGCTTTAGCAATTAAATCTTCATCAATTTCCACCATTTGGTCACCCATTTTTAACATGCCCTTCTTCCAGTTTTTGCAAAAAAGGCTAGTTACCATTCCATCACGGCCATGGAGTCTCTCTATGAAGTTTGAGAGACCACCCTTCTGCAAAATACCCCACACCTCGTCCTTCTGTTTCCATTCTTTGCAGCTACTTGGCTCATATCATCTCCTATTTCCGCCCATGATGTCACTTCTCATAGCCAAATTTTGAAACTTGCAGAACTGGTTAAACAAAGGGCTTTTCGGAGCTAAAACAATTACCCAACAAGCATGGGAGTTGATGGCATTGATGTTATAATGAGTGATTTTCTCATTATAGAAATAACTCAAAGTGCTCACATCAATACTTTTCATTATTACCCTATCAATCAAGAGTCTCTGGGGTACTTCTATATCACTCATCACTTATGATTTGTCTGACATCTTCAGGGAGTCTGCTCTCACCCATCCACATGGTAATTGTCTCATTTTTAACCGCCACATTGGTAGCCCAATCAGCAGAATAGTTGGCCTCCTGATAGATATGGGAGATATGGCATTTTTTAAAGGTTCTAATAATGTCAATAGTAGAAGTGATTATGTTGTGAATTGACCATGAGGGTTTTGAAGTCCCATTGAGGCACTTTATTATATTATTTGAGTCCCCTTCTATCCATAGATAGGGGCAATTCCATTTTTTGGCTAGGATAATGCATTGAAGAGCTGCCATAGCTTCAGCTTTATGGTTAGTTTGGTTTCCAATAGGGACAGCAATCATCTCTTTGCAGATTCCTCTATGATCTCTAAGAATAGCTCCACAACCTGAAGGACCTGGGTTACCTTTGGCTGCACCATCAAAATTGATTTTGAGCCAGCCTTGGGGAGGGGTTTGCCATTTAGCTTCAAGCCTTTTATTGTAGCTGAGATTAGGACCATCGGTGATCTTCATATTCCAAGCCCTTAAGATATTTGACTCCAAGGAGTTATTTGAGTAACAAGGACCCTCCATGATTCCCATATTTTCCTGGATAGCCCTTTGAATTTTCTGGAATACAGTATCTTGATTTAGGGAGACATCCCTGAAGATTCGGTTGTTTCTTTCTTTCCAAAGACCCCACAAGATGTGAGGAAGAGAGAGCTGCCACATACATCTCAAAAAAGGGTTAGTCCATTGAATATGCCAGGAGGAGAACAAATCTCTGATGTTACTAGGAAACACCCAAGCTAAACTAAAGCTCTTGAGGAAACTTTCCCAAACTGAGGCTGAGAAGGAACAGTGGAGGGCAAGGTGGTCCACAGACTCTTCCTCTTGAAAGCACAACACACACCTGTTAGGAAGGGCAAAACCTCCGCCTTTTAGGTTGTCAATGGTAAGGATCTTATTTTGGAGGATAGTCCAGAAGAAAAAATTGATTTTGGGGGTGAGACCTTTTATCCACGCTTTAGACCAGAAAGGATTTATAGGAGGGGGGGGGGGGGGGGGGGGAAGGACACAATACAATGAAGACACAATTAAAGTACCTTTGAGATCATGTTTCTAAATCAGGGAGTCCTCTTCATTATTCAGCCATATAGCAGACAGATGGGTCTTAATCTTAGAAAGGCTAGGGTGGATACTATCAATGTTCTGCCAATTGTTCCCATCCCAGTATTCTACCACTAAGGAGCCAAAAGAGCCAATACAGGAAGGGGCATGGGAGGCCCATTCATGGAAGTCCATTAGGGGTTTATCAAAAAGCCAGGGATCCTCCTAGAATCTAACTTTTCTGCCATTTCCAAGTTTCCATATCACTCCTTTAGCAATCACATCTTTACATTTAGAAACATGGTTCCAAATATGGGATCCATTTATACTGAGATCCGAATTAAGAAAAGAAGAGAGAGAATAAGACATAAGAGAGTACTTACTTCTCCAAATTTTGCACCATTCAGAATCAGAATGAAACCATCTCCAAGCTTGTTTGGACAAGAGAGCTTCATTTAAAGTACGAATCCTCCTGAGACCCAGACCACCTTTTCTTTTCAGCCTACAGACCTGATCCCAGGCAACCAAGGACATTCTTTGCTTTTCCTCAACTCCAGACCATAGGAATCTTCTTTGAATTTTCTCAATTGCTTCAGCATACTTGACTGGAATTCTGAAGAGACTAAGAGCATAAATGTGAGGCCTCACCTCAATTCAGTCTGACATTTAGTGGATTTTATATTTTAGACTATTATGGATACTTTATTTTGATGCATTTTGAGACTTAGAACTTATATGATTTCAGGATTTGGATAACATTGCTATGATTTGATGATTTACTTACATGCTTTTTGAGATAGAACACTACATGATTATTAGATAGAATGATATTGCAATGATAGATGTCGATATTGAATTTGCAGGACTTTATTCTGAATGTAGAACTATGATGTATGTTTAGTTTATGTGAATTGGGATGAAAATTGCTTATGTGAAATTGCTTGGTAAAAGTTGTATTTGATCTGTGCAGATGAAAATTGTATGCTACTGATGATGTGCATTGTTATATTATTGAATTATATTATAATTGGATATTTGGAAGTACTAATGTGTAAATTGAGATGCGCAGGAAATTTACCATGTGACCATGGAAAATTACGGAGAATCAAACCTAGACTTATGTATGTTCGTAAAGCCAGGGTTTGTCTATTTGGAGAGACAACACCCCGTTTGTGTTGTATTTTATTCGTAACAGTATATGTTGCATGAGTGTTAAGTGTTAATTAAATTTTAATGTGTAAAAACCTCAAGAGACAATTTCATGTTTTATTTTTGTAAAAGTATTTTATTAGTGTCACTTGACACGTGTGTATTTAAATTTAAATATTTTATTTTGTCTCTTGGTGGGAAAGTGTTTAATTATAATTAATCTTAAATAAAATAATGTGTTGTCAAAAATATTTTGGGAATATAATATTTGGAGTGGTCAACTTATGTTTGACCCGAAAATAAACTTCAAAGGGGTTTAAAATGGGTTAAATGAACACCTAGGGGTAGTTTAATAGGGTTTCCTAAAGCCCATAAGGTATACCTAGGGGTTAGGGGTAATTTTAGGCAAGTTTCTACTTTATAATGATCTTTTTAACGCTTTAAAAATTGGCTTTTTTGAGTTGAGCGAAAATTGAAAATTGAAGTTAAATCTAATCAAGATTTTTCCTTTTGGAAGGAGAGTCTTTTTGCATTTTGCTTTCTTTCTTCTTTTTGTTTTTTTTTTAGAATCCTGTGAGAACTCAGAGAGTGAGCTTCTTAAGGAAGATTTTTGGGAATAGCAAGGTAATCACCCACTCTCCATCTTTGGAGACAAAAGAAAATTTAGAAGAAAAATAATGTTATGGAATAGAGGAATTTGAATAAGGGTAGAAGGAAAACGATTTGTGGATTGGGCAGCTCTTCATCAGATATCATAATAACCTTTGGGTAGATTAAGGTTGGTTTCAATTTTTTCTTTTAATATCTTCTTCTTGTTCATGTCTGGAAGTTTGTTGGCGTAAGAAATCTGTATTCTTGGAAGTTTATGTTTGGGAATCTTTTGATATTTTGTTTTATGAATTGATGTGTTTTGGGAGTTTTCTCAAGATCTCTTACTCTTGGGAGAGAAGAGGATCTTGAGGGTGGTAGCAGTGACAGCCCTCGAGTGAGAGACTCTCTTTTGAGAGCGATCACAAGGGATTTTTGTGTGACCCTTGCTGCATGGCCTATTTGTGCAATGGGGGTCATAAGGAGGGTTATAAGGCTAGAATGCCTTTGGGGGGCATAAGGAATAAGGGGTGGAGAATTCCTGATATTTTTATTGTGCCATGAGGTGGCTTCTTGTTTGTATCATACTTGCAGTTCTCCTCAAGGTATTTGGTCCACTACCACCCTTTTGAAAATGATCATCACCAAAGTGTGGTGCTGTGAAAGCCAGGTTGGGAATGTGTCTGGAATATCTGTATGCATTGCTTTCTATGTGTATGCCTGTTTGTTACCCGTCTAGGAATTGGTTCTCCGAGCTCGGGGGTGGCTACCAGTTAGCCTAGGCTAGGAGGTTAGCACTCCGTGGTCATATTTGTGTTTTTTATTATGCAGGAAAATCAGAGGAAAGAGAATAGGAACCATGAAAGAGATACAAAAGATTGTTATTGAAGATACTTGAATTCAGTTGCAGATGTTTGTTTAAAGTTGTCATAGAAATATGCCTCAATCATAGAAAAGAGAAGCAAGTTGTATTTTGTGAAAGTAGACTAGAAGATTTATTGTTGTGACTATTCAGAGAAAACATTCTGTAAATTGGTAGGATATTTTAGAGATGTTTTAAAAAAGAAAAAACTTGTTATTTCTACTTTTGGTTTATTTGAAAAAGAAAAGTTAATTTGTGTTGCTTGCAAAAGCTTCTTGAAGTTTGGAAGAAAATAAAAGAATTGTTTTCATTTAGATTCTACCTATATTTTTACTTGAGGCAAATAGAAATTTATTAATGTTGGAAGTTTTTAAATATTTTAATGGAAAAAGTTGTTTTATGTGAATAATTTATTAGAAGAAAAAAAAAAATCAATGAATTTCTTTATTTCCAGGAAAAAGTATAATGTATCTTTGAATAGTATTCTAAATTGTATTTTAGTTAGCACTGATTTAAAAGTTTATTAATTATATATATATATATATATATATCTGATTTAACTTAATGCTTTTTCCTTTAATTATTTTAGTTTAAAATTTTGCATGTAAATTCTCTTTTAAAAAATATATATATATAAATTTATATTGAAATAAATTTCATCTTTTTATCTATGCTTATTTAAGTTATGTAAATATAAATATATATATATATATATATATATATAAATATATAAATTTATATATATATATATATATATATAAATTTATATATATATATATATATATATATTATATATTTTAAAAAAAAAAATTAAAAAAAAATATGTTTTGGGTCCCCGCGGACTCCACTGTGTGTACGCACAGTGGACGACCGCGCGGCGCCCACTGTGTGCACACACAGTGGAGCCGCTTGCGGCTCCCAAGCCGTCAGCGGCGCCCACTGTGTGGGCACATAGTGGTGCCACGACGCCCACTGTGCGCTCACACAGTGGCGCGCGCAGCCAGCCTGCCTCCCAAACTCCCGTGACCTACAATAAAATTTCATGGCCGCCTTTAGGGTCTTCGGCCCAGCATGAAAACTTTGACTGTTAAAAAAAATATTTATGGGTTAAAACCCTAGCCCGGATGGGCTAGGGCAATTCGGTTTGCAAATAAATAAAAAAATATTAATTAGTTAGATATTATAAATATGGTAAAATTAGAACCCTAATTAGGGTTGGGGAGAAATATGGTTTTATAATTAGGAAATTATAATGGTATTCAAATTTAGAATTAAAATATTTGCCTTTTAAGTAAAATATATATATACATATATGTTTCCATATATATATATGGGAATATATATATATGTAAATATATGAATTTTGAGCATTTGAATAAGTAATTAAATTATAAATATATAAATATATGCATATTCAAATATGTATATATGTATATATTTATATAATCCTGATTTTAATTTGGGATAAATTATAAAGAGAAATATGAAAGAATTGAAAAGACTATATAGTCTTATGGGAGAATAAATTAAATTTTTCACTCCTATATCCTTTAGTTTGATTAATTTAATAAACCTATTGACTAGATATCTCTTGGAGATAGAATTAAATCAGTAGGTTCTCCGCAATTAAAATTTAACAATTTATCGATGCTTAGTTCGTTTTCAGTATTAGCTCGAATTTAATAATGGAAATTTCATTAACGTTTGTCGCAAGAGTGAACTTGTTAATTAATTTAGTATGTTTTAAAAAAAAATTTGTTCCGTTTTTGTCCTAAATTTTGGGCATGACATTTTGGTATCAGAGCAAGGTTTCCACACTAGGAGCCTTAATCACTTACGTTTCACCTTAGAATTTAAAAAAAAAAAAAAAAAGATTATTTTGTTAATGGAAATTTGAATTTAAATAAATTTAATTATAAAAGAAATAAATTAATTGTTTTTGTCTTATTTTCCTCTTAGGATGCCTCCGTTGACGCGACAAGCTCGCAAGCGCGGACGGGGTCCTAGACGCGAGCGCATAGCACGCGATGAGGAAGAGAGAGAGGCATCGGTTCCAGAGGAGAACCCAGGAGCACCTCCCGAACAGCCAAATGAACCTAACCGAGACCTCTTAGCAGCCATTCAGAATCTTATTGGCATTGTTCAGGAAAGGATTCCAGCAGAGAACCATCAGGCTAGGAGTCATGACTCTGGGAGTCATAGATCTGTTGATAGAGAACGAAGCAGAAGCCCAGCTCCAATTCCTGTAGAGAGTCAGGGTGATAATGAGCCAGAGTCAGTGCATAGGCCAGGACCACCTCCTGCGGTGGAACCAGTTTATTTTGAGAGAGGTCGTCGAGATCCAGGGGATCTCATCAGGGAGGTCATGCGCCTCCAACCACCATCCTTCGGAGGTTCTACAAATGGAGTAGAGGCCGAGGCATGGCTTCTGAGTCTTGAGAGGTGCTTTGCGTTGCGTTCTTATGAGAGTAGCTTGAAAGCACGTGTTGCAATTCATCTTCTGAGAGGGACAGCCTCCACCTGGTGGAGACAGGAAGAGTACAAATGCGGATTAGTTCCTGATACACTCACTTGGGAGATATTCACAGAGAGGTTCCGTGAGAGGTACCTATTAGAGCACTTCAGGCAGCGTCATATAGATGAATTTCATGATCTCCAACAAAAAGGCTTGTCAGTAACCCAGTATGAGAGTAAATTCTTTGAGTTGTTGCCATATGTAGATTATCTAAAGGATGAGAAACTTCTTGTAAACCGCTTCATCAGGGGATTGAATGCCGGTATAGCCGGGCCTGTTAGGATGTCCGCTCTAGAGAGCCTTCGGGTTGCTGTTGAGAAGGCACTGATTGCCGAGGAAATTCAGGTTAGACCACAAGACAATAGGGATCGGTATCAGAACCGAAATCCCGCACTTCAGACTTATGGATTCCAGAAACCACATTGGAAGGGGAACAACCAAAATTCTCAGGGGTTCTCCAAACCCCCTCCTCCACAACAGACACCACAGAACTAGAGGCAGAAGCCTCCATAGTATCCGCAGGGCTCCAAGCCCAAGCAGTGGCAGACTCAGGGACAGAAACGTGATCAGAGAGCACAGGGGCAGTACACATAGCCGACGGGGACTCAGTAGTCCTCTAGGGGTGGGTACAGTGGATCCAGTAGGACAGGAGGTCAGTCATTCTCTAGGCCTCAGGGTGCCCAGTTCCAGGCATGGGGTGCTTGTTTTACATGTGGAGCCATGGGGCATTTGGTGAGGGATTGCCCTTAGGGACAGGTAGCAGGGAGTCAGCGGATGGCCGCTTCAGAGCCGACAGTTGGTGATATGGGTAGGTCCCATAGAGTATTCGCAGCGGTTGACAATCGCCAGGCTGATCATCAGGCCACGGTTATCGAATCTTCAGGTATTATCAGAGGTAACAATGTATCTATTTTGTTTGATTCAGGAGCTACTGACTCCTTTATATCTCCATCGGTTGTGGAGCATTGCGGGCTAGTAGCAACTAGGCAGGATGTCAGTTGGGAAGTGGAATTAGCTTCAGGGGCTAGAGTGTCAGTGGAATCAGAGGTTAGGGCATGTCAGTTGCAGATTGGCAAGATCACCACTTTAGTAGACCTTAGAGTGACTCCACTTGGATCTTATGGAATCGTACTTGGCATGGACTAGCTTTATGCCCACAGAGCCAAGATGGATTGCCGCCTGAAAAGGATCGAGTGTGAGGATGATCATGGTTCGCCCATAGTTATCACCAGGATTTAGAGGCCCGTGTCTCTTCGTATGATCTCCGCAATGCAGCTTAAGCGGAGCATGCGGAAGGGATGTCAGCTTTTTGCTATCACGATCAGTGACAGAGGGGAAGAGGAGGAAAAAGAAACATCGCTCGATGACCATCCTATCCTTAAGGGATATTCAGATGTATTTCCTTCAGAGTTATCGGGAATGCCTCCCTGCAGAGAGATTGATTTTCATATAGACCTAGTACCAGGAGCCGAGCCAGTTTCCAGAGCACCTTATAGAATGACCACAAATGAGCTTAATGAACTTAAAATCTAGCTTGAGGAACTTCTTGAGAAGGGTCATATCCATCCTAGCGTATCCCTGTGGGGTGCACCAGTCATCTTCGTTAAGAAGAAGGATGGATCTCTACGATTGTGTATGGATTATCGGCAGCTAAATAAAGTAACCATCAAGAACCGATATCCTTTGCCCAGGATTGATGATTTGTTTGATCAGCTTCAGGGTGCCAAAGTCTTTTCCAAAATAGATCTGAAGTCAGGATACCATCAGTTGAGAATAGTGGAAAGTGATATCCACAAGACCGCATTTCGTACTAGATATGGTCACTATGAGTTTACCGTAGTTCCCTTTGGACTTACGAATGCCCCAGCAGTTTTTATGAGCCTCATGAATGGGGTGTTTCGTACCTTCCTGGACCGTTTTGCTATTGTGTTCCTAGATGATATACTGATATATTCTTGGAATGAGAAGGAGCATGAGGAGCACCTGAAACAGGTATTGTAGTGCTTGCGGGATAACCAGTTGTTTGGCAGCCTATCGAAGTGTGCTTTCTTTCGGTCTGAGGTCAAGTACCTTTGACACGTTATTTTCGGTGATGGGATCTTAGTTGACCCATCAAAGATTAGGGCTATTATGGATTAGCCAGCGCCTACCAGTGTGACGAAGGTCAGGAGTTTCATGGGTTTAGCAGGATACTACCGACGTTTTGTCGAGGGTTTCTCCAGAGTCGCACACCCTATTACCTCTCTTCAGCGTAAAGGGAAGAAATTTGAGTGGACAGAGAAGTGCGAGAAGGCCTTTCAGGAACTCAAGAAGGCACTTACTAGCGCTCCTATCCTTGTTGTACTAGATCCTTCAGTTGACTTCATGGTTTGTACAGATGCTTCCCTAGAGGGTTTAGGGGCAGTTCTTATGCAGGATGGTAGGGCCATAGCTTTCGAGTCTAGGAAACTTAAGACTCATGAACTTAATTATCCCACTCACGACCTTGAGCTCGCGGCAGTAGTGCATGCACTTGTGAGGTGGAGACACTTCCTTTTAGGACATCACTTTGAGTTGCATTCAGATCATCAGAGTCTTCAGTACATCTTCACTCAGCCGAACGTTAATGCACGTCAGAGGAGATGGATGGAGTTCTTGTGCGAATATGATTTTGACATTCACTATATCAAGGGAAAGGAAAATGTAGTTGCAGATGCCTTGAGTAGGAGACGTCATGAGGTTTACACTATATCCATGGGCACAGACTTGAGAGACCGTATACTTCAGCACTTGTCAAAGGATGGATGGTATGCAGAGGTTTGTCAAGTATTACGTTCTCAGGTTACTCTAGAAGGGAAATATGAGGATTATTCTTTGGAGTCCGATGGACTGTTATGCCACAGAGGGCGCATTTATGTACCTTCCTCCGGAGGGTTGCGAGAGTTCATTGTCATGGAAGCTCATAGAGCTCCTTATGCAGCGCATTCCAGGGTTAAGAAGTTGCATGCTGACTTGAGGCAGTTGTATCATTGGCTGGGAATGCGGCAGCTCATTGCTGAGATAGTAGCTCGGTGTCTCGAGTGTCAGAGGGTAAAGGCGGAGCACCGCCATCCAGGTGGGTTGCTTCAGTCTCATGCTATACCAGAGTGGAAGTTGGATACTATATCCATGGATTTCATCATTGGTCTTCCTATGTCTTCTCGTCGCCATGATGCTATCTTGGTGACAGTGGACAAGTTGACCAAAGTAGCTCACTTTTCACCAGTTCGTACTTCATTCACAGCTCCAGCAGTAGCACAGGTGTTCTTGCGAGACATTGTTAGACTTCATGGCGTACCCCACAAGATTATTTCTGACAGGGATTCTCTTTTCACTTCCACCTTTTGGAAGTCATTACAGGTAGCTATGGGCACTAAGCTCAATTTCAGTACAGCCTATCACCCGGAGACAGATGGTCAGACAGAGAGGGTCAATCAAGTGTTAGAGGATATGCTTCGTATGTACGTCATGGATCATCAGACCCGATGGGAGGAGTATCTTCCCTTAGTGGAGTTTGCCTATAACAATGGGCATCACACTTCTTTGGGGATGCCACCCTATTAGGCATTATACGGCAGGCCTTGCAGGACGCCCTTGAGTTGGGATCGCATAGAGGATAGAGTTGCTATTGGTCCTGAGCTAGTTCGGGATATGGAACAGCAGGTGGATTTGATTAGGCAGCGTCTTAGAGAGGCTCAAGATAGACAGAAGAAGTATGCCGATGCAAAGAGGGTTGATCGTAGTTACTTGGTTGGAGACAGAGTTTTCCTGAGAGTGCGACCGCATAAGAGTCCAATCCGTTACGGAAAGAGTTCTAAGCTCGCACCTCGCTTTGTAGGACCTTTTGAGATTTTGGAGAGGATAGGCCCAGTTGCCTACCATTTAGCTTTGCCACCTAGCCTGTCACGCATCCACGATGTGTTTCATGTTTCAGTTTTGAGAAAATATATCTATGATGAGTCTCACCTTTTAGATTGGGATGCCTTGCAGGTGGAGTCGAACGGGCAGCTAGCTTTGGAGCCCATTCGCATTTTGGCATGCTGGACATTGGCCCTTCGAGGTCGAGAGCTGGACCAGGTTAGGGTCCAGTGGGATTGTTATGATGAGGTTACGGCTTCAAGGGAGGACGCAGCACGTATGAGATCAGAGTACCCTCACCTCTTTGATGAACTCCAAGAGGAAGTTCATGCCTAGAGGGGGAGGATGTGAGGCCTCACCTCAACTCAGTCTGACATTCAGTGGATTTTATATTTTAGACTATTATGGATACTTTATTTTGATGCATTTTGAGACTTAGAACTTATATGATTTTAGGATTTGGATAACATTGCTATGATTTGATGATTTACTTACATGCTTTTTGAGATAGAACACTACATGATTATTAGATAGAATGATATTGCAATGATAGATGTCGATATTGAATTGGAGGACTTTATTCTGAATGTAGAACTATGATGTATGTTTAGTTTATGTGAATTGGGATGAAAATTGCTTATGTGAAATTGCTTGGTAAAAGTTGTATTTGATCTGTGCAGATGAAAATTGTATGCTACTGATGATGTGCATTGTTATATTATTGAATTATATTATAATTGGATATTTGGAAGTACTAATGTGTAAATTGAGATGCGCAGGAAATTTACCATGTGACCATGGAAAATTACGGAGAATCAAACCTAGACTTATGTATGTTCGTAAAGCTAGGGTTTGTCTATTTGGAGAGACAACACCCCGTTTGTGTTGTATTTTATTCGTAACAGTATATGCTGCATGAGTGTTAAGTGTTAATTAAATTTTAATGTGTAAAAACCTCAAGAGACAATTTCATGTTTTATTTTTGTAAAAGTATTTTATTAGTGTCACTTGACACGTGTGTATTTAAATTTAAATATTTTATTTTGTCTCTTGGTGGGAAAGTGTTTAATTATAATTAATCTTAAATAAAATAATGTGTTGTCAAAAATATTTTGGGAATATAATATTTGGAGTGGTCAACTTATGTTTGACCCGAAAATAAACTTCAAAGGGGTTTAAAATGGGTTAAATGAACACCTAGGGGTAGTTTAATAGGGTTTCCTAAAGCCCATAAGGTATACCTAGGGGTTAGGGGTAATTTTAGGCAAGTTTCTACTTTATAATGATCTTTTTAACGCTTTAAAAATTGGCTTTTTTGAGTTGAGCGAAAATTGAAAATTGAAGTTAAATCTAATCAAGATTTTTCCTTTTGGAAGGAGAGTCTTTTTGCATTTTGCTTTCTTTCTTCTTTTTTTTTTTTTTTTAGAATCCTGTGAGAACTCAAAGAGTGAGCTTCTTAAGGAAGATTTTTGGGAATAGCAGGGTAATCACCCACTCTCCATCTTTGGAGACAGAAGAAAATTTAGAACAAAAATAATGTTATGGAATAGAGGAATTTGAATAAGGGTAGAAGGAAAAAGATTTGTGGATTGGGCAGCTCTTCATCAGATATCATAATAACCTTTGGGCAGATTAAGGTTGGTTTCAATTTTTACTTTTAATATCTTCTTCTTGTTCATGTTTGGAAGTTTGTTGGCGTAAGAAATCTGTATTCTTGGAAGTTTATGTTTGGGAATCTTTTGATATTTTGTTTTATGAATTGATGTGTTTTGGGAGTTTTCTCAAGATCTCTTACTCTTGGGAGAGAAGAGGATCTTGAGGGTGGTAGCAGTGACAGCCCTCGAGTGAGAGACTCTCTTTTGAGAGCGATCACAAGGGATCTTTGTGTGACCCTTGCTGCATGGCCTATTTGTGCAATGGGGGTCATAAGGAGGGTTATAAGGCTAGAATGCCTTTGGGGGGCATAAGGAATAAGGGGTGGAGAATTCTTGATATTTTTATTGTGCCATGAGGTGGCTTCTTGTTTGTATCATACTTGCAGTTCTCCTCAGGGTATTTGGTCCACTACCACCCTTTTGAAAATGATCATCACCAAAGTGTGGTGCTGTGAAAGCCAGGTTGGGAATGTGTCTGGAATATCTGTATGCATTGCTTTCTATGTGTATGCCTGTTTGTTACCCGTCTAGGAATTGGTTCTCCGAGCTCGGGGGTGGCTACCAGTTAGCCTAGGCTAGGAGGTTAACACTCCGTGGTCATATTTGTGTTTTCTATTATGCAGGAAAATCAGAGGAAAGAGAATAGGAACCATGAAAGAGATACAAAAGATTGTTATTGAAGATACTTGAATTCAGTTGCAGATGTTTGTTTAAAGTTGTCATAGAAATATGCCTCAATCATAGAAAAGAGAAGCAAGTTGTATTTTGTGAAAGTAGACTGGAAGATTTATTGTTGTGACTATTCAGAGAAAACATTTTGTAAATTGGTAGGATATTTTAGAGATGTTTTAAAAAAGAAAAAACTTGTTATTTCTACTTCTGGTTTATTTGAAAAAGAAAAGTTAATTTGTGTTGCTTGCAAAAGCTTCTTGAATTTTGGAAGAAAATAAAAGAATTGTTTTCATTTAGATTCTACCTATATTTTTACTTGAGGCAAATAGAAATTTATTAATGTTGGAAGTTTTTAAATATTTTAATGGAAAAAGTTGTTTTACGTGAATAATTTATTAGAAGAAAAAAAAAAATCAATGAATTTCTTTATTTCCAGGAAAAAGTATAATGTATCTTTGAATAGTATTCTAAATTGTATTTTAGTTAGCATTGATTTAAAAGTTTATTATATATATATATATATATATATATATATATATATATATATATATATATATATATATATATATATATATATATATATATATATATATATCTGATTTAACTTAATGCTTTTTCCTTTAATTATTTTAGTTTAAAATTTTTCATGTAAATTCTCTTTTAAAAAAATAAATATATAAATTTATATTGAAATAAATTTCATCTTTTTATCTATGCTTATTTAAGTTATGTAAATATATATATATATATATATATATATATAAATATATAAATTTATATATATATATATATATTTATATATTATATATTTTAAAAAAAAAAATGTTTTAGGTCCCCGCAGACTCCACTGTGTGTACGCACAGTGGATGACCGCGCGGCGCCCACTGTGTGCACACACAGTGGAGCCGCTTGCGGCTCCCACTGTGTGGGCACACAGTGGACGGCCAGGGCTGCCACTGTGTGGCCACACAGTGGGAAGCCATCAGCGGCGCCCACTGTGTGGGCACACAGTGGTGCCGCGGCGCCCACTGTGCGCTCACACAGTGGCGCGCGCGGCCAGCCCGCCTCCCAAACTCCCGTGACCTGTAATAAAATTTCATGGCCGCCTTTAGGGTCTTCGACCCAGCATGAAAACTTTGACTGTTAAAAAAAATATTTATGGGTTAAAACCCTAGCCCGGATGGGCTAGGGCAATTCGGTTTGCAAATAAAAAAAAAATATTAATTAGTTAGATATTATAAATATGGTAAAATTAGAACCCTAATTAGGGTTGGGGAGAAATATGGTTTTATAATTAGGAAATTATAATGGTATTCAAATTTAGAATTAAAATATTTGCCATTTAAGTAAAATATATATATACATATATGTTTCCATATATATATATGGGAATATATATATATGTAAATATATGAATTTTGAGCATTTGAATAAGTAATTAAATTATAAATATATAAATATATGCATATTCAAATATGTATATATGTATATATTTATATAATCCTGATTTTAATTTGGGATAAATTATAAAGAGAAATATGAAAGAATTGAAAGGACTATATAGTCTTATGGGAGAATAAATTAAATTTTTCACTCCTATATCCTTTAGTTTGATTAATTTAATAAACCTATTGACTAGATATCTCTTGGAGATAGAATTAAATCAGTAGGTTCTCCGCAATTAAAATTTAACAATTTATCGATGCTTAGTTCGTTTTCAGAATTATCTCGAATTTAATAATGGAAATTTCATTAACGTTTGTCGCAAGAGTGAACTTGTTAATTAATTTAGTATGTTTTAAAAAAAAATTGTTTCGTTTTTGTCCTAAATTTTGGGCATGACAATAAATAGGAATACTTTGAAGAGTAGCCTTAAGGAGTTGGAGCTTACCAGCTTGACTTAAGAGGGCCCCTTTCCAACCGGCAAGTTTTTTATGAAATTTGTAAACTAGAGAACTCCAGAAGGAGTCAGGAGGGGCAATCCCCATGGGGAGTCCAAGGTAGGTAGCAGGAAGGTCAGCAATCGTACACTCCAAAATTCTGCTAATCCTTTGTTGTCTTCTCTCTAGAGTATTAATGAAAAAGACTTCACTTTTAACCCAGTTGATAAGCTGCCCCGTAGTAGAGGAAAATTTACATAGGGTACTCTTCAATAATTTAGCTTCTGAGATACTTGATTCCCCCATAATAATAGTGTCATCAACAAACTGCTGGTGGGAATAGATAAGGTCAGCAGAAGAAGGTTGGAGGCCCTTAAAGGATCCTTGCTACACCAATTTTTCCATGGTCCGACCAAAGCATTCTGCCAAAATTATGAAAAGGATGGGGGAGATAGGATCTCCTTGCGTAAGACCTCTCAAGGCTTGGAAAAAAGTAGAAGGAGAACCATTGACAAGAACAACAAAAGACGCAGAGGTAGTAAGTTGGGAGAAAAGATCCACAACTCTAGAGGAAAACCCAAAAGAAGTGAGAACTTTCTGAAGAAGAGACCAGTCAACCCTGTCATAGGCTTTGGAGAGGTCAAGCTTAAGGATGAGACCCTGCTTCTTAGCTCTAACAAGAGAGTGAATGTTCTCATGAACTGTAATAATGGAATCAAGAATTTGTCTTCCAGGAACAAACCCATTTTGTTGGTGTTTAATTAAGGCAGGAAGGATAGACAAAACTCTAGTAGTAAGGACCTTAGAAATAATCTTGTAAAAGGAGTTGTAGAGGCTAATAGGTCTGAATTTGTCCAAAGAGTCAGCTCCTTGAGTCTTGGGGATAAGAGCAATAAAAGTACCATTGATTTCTTTCAAGAGTTTTCTAGCCCCAAAGAATTCCTTAACCCCATTGGCAACATCGGACCAATAATATCCCAAAAATCTTTAAAAAAGAACATTGGGAATCCGTCAAGTCCAAGTGCTTTGTTACCATGAAAGGAGAAAACAGCATTGTTACCAAACTAAGTTGCTAGCAATAAGATGACTACATTGTTTGTGTTTCTCTAGCCATGTTGACATTATGTTCATGTAGCTAAAAACATAATGAGGGCTATCAAATTTAAGCATGGTTGATGTAAGTAAGTATAGATCAATGATTGGAGGATTGTTATATTTGATTGCAACCAGACTGACTATCATGTATATTGTATGCTTAGTAGCTAGATTTCAACAAGAACCAATAGAATCACATATTTTTGTAGTAAAAAAAATTCAAATATTTAAAGGGAACATAAGAGTCTGGATTATGGTATCCCAGAGGTTCATATTTCACCTTGACAACTGATTAGGAGGCAACAGACTGGATGGATAAACCTTGAACCAACCAACCTCTAAGGCTCACAAACTCAACCAAATCCCTACTACCAAAAGGTCCTTACACAAGACCAAGTCAAGCAATGGTTCAATGACATTAAAAAACACCTTGGGAGACTCAAAGGCTCTAATATGTCAACACTCTCAAGTCTTGTGTGACTACACACACCCTTGCATTCATATGTGGGCTACTACTAGGCTTTAGGGGTTTGAAAGGCCCACTTGACCACTTACATACAACAACCCTTGGAGGGGTGTTCTCACAACACCTTAACACAAATGAAATAGGATTTCATGATTTAGACCCACTGGAACACCAATTTTGACTCACTTGCTCACGAACAGAGGCGGTTGCAATTAGGCCTCCATTTGAAGGAATCAGGTGATAACTTTTGACACCCTAAGGATCTAGGCAAACGAATTATATTTTCAAATACCTTTTTGGGATTTCTCAACAATATCTCAATTCTGTGTATCAGACCAACTTGCAAATATCCCAACCAATACTGCACTAATAGACTTAATAGGGTTATTAGACCTATTTGTCTGAATGCCTTCCACAAATTGGTTTGGTTCTCCTAATTGGTGATCATCACTAAAAAGGGATTTGAATGTGGTAGAAGAGTTAGTTCTCCATCCTCTTCACCCTATTGTGTCCTCTTATGGATTTTGGAATTGACATATGATACAATGGCATATCATCTCCTATAACGGTAGAGTGTTCAGTTATGGATTGATAGGCCAAAACCCATTATTATAGTCAAACCCTAGGGGTTTGAGGGTTTTAGGCTACCCGATAGAGATTTTCTTGTAGAATGGGCAGCAATCACTTAAAGACTTCACACCAAATGCAAAACAAAGGTAAAACAATCTAGTTTCAGGATCTATGCCATAAGCATTCTTGCCAATCCACCTTCAGTATGCAATCAACAAAAATTAGATGGTTTCCTGAGTTTCCAACAGTTCTTGATACTTCAATTTCCTTTCCAAATCAACCAAAATCAACCCAACTTACATCTTTTGGGGTTTGGAGTCCTTAAAGGTGTCACCCCAAACAAACACAACCTCCTCCAATCATTTTTCAAACTGAAATGACCGTTGGAGAATCACAACTTACAAAAAGTGCAAAATTGTCATGACAACAAATTGACAATATGACAATTTTTGCATTATTCAACCAACTTAGACTCCAGACTATCATAGTTCCCCAAAATTATTACATTTAATTCTAAAACATCAAAAATGACTCGAATAGACTTGTGGTCACTTGATCTCTCAATTTAGACCATTGTGACCCTTACTGACTCAATTTGCTCCGCAAGACCCTAGATGACAATTTGACCCAAACATGGACAAACTTGTCACACTCCTAGGACATTGTATTAAAAAAAGGACCCATAGGGTCTTATTACATTCATCTTAGACTAATATAAAATCATCTTGTCATTGGCTCATTCCTTCATAGGTAGGTACTCCTACACCAACAACTTATACAGATGCAGATTGGGAAAGAAGTTTTGATGACAAAAAAATTACAAGTGGTGGAGCATTCTTTCTTGGCTCTCAGTTAGTTGCTTGGTCAAGTAAGAAGTAGGATTCTATGTCTCTATCCACTACTAAAGTTGAATACCATGTAGCATCTTTGTGTTGCACTCAGGTACTTTGGATGAAACAAAATTTGAAGGACATTGGTGTCTTGTTTGATGAACCCATCTCAATTATGTGTGATAACATGAGTACAATAAATATTTCTAAGAATCTAGTACAAAATTCTATAACAAAGAATATATCTATTCGGTATCACTTTTTGATGGAAAAGGTGTTGGATAATGAAGTAAGGCTTGAGTATGTACCTACAAAGGAGAAGATTGCATATATCTTCACAAAGGCATTGAGTAAAAAAACTTTTGAGTATCTTTGGGCTAGAAGTTAGGGTTATTACCCCTTCCTAGTTTGAAATAATGTGCATTGGTCCAGTAAATTGCATGAACATTCTTGTTTGGAATAATCTCTGGGGGATCCCTCTTAGGGGGAGAAAAGTAAGTTTCATAGGGGGAGATGTGTCTGCCCTTTGTCCTTGATGTCAAATGGGGAAAAATACAGTGAAATGATGATGCAGAGTATGTTGTAGAGTTGCAGAGATACAAAAAGAGATTTTTTTTTTGTTTGTTGTTGATGGATGTTGCCATCAATTAAAAAGGGGGAGATTGTTGCAAATGTGATGTTGATGGTGTTGATATGGTTGTCATTAATGTCAACATATTGTATTGGTATCCATTTTCTGAGTCGATGATCCAAAATATGGTGATCAATGATATGTTTTCCAAACTATTTGGTGCTCTAGATCATGTTCAGTGTTGATTGGTAATTGATAGTGTTGTTTGTTATCCAAATTTCTCTCTTTTCTGGATATGGTGTTGATCGCTTGGATTCATGTTTATCTTGGGTTTATTATTTCTTTTCTAAGTTGAGAAGTGTTATTTTGGGTTTGGTTCGATCTATAATTAGAGACTATGTAACGACATTTGTGTAGTATATGAATCTTGTTTTGGCTATAGTATTTGTGATGGATGTGTAGCGTGTTGATCTGTTTAGTAAAGTGTGTTGTGGTGTAGTCCATTTCTCATTCCTTTCCACCATGGGAATGTTTAGTGTAGACCTATTTCAAATTATGTTTGGCCAACTTGGAAGGTTTTGTAGTCAAAAGGACGGTATAAGTAAAGTATGATCATAATGAATAATGTATGAAAGATATGTGAGATTGAAAAACTAAATCCGACCAATGTTTGATGTGAGAAGTTGTGTGAAGGTGTGTAGAGTGTTGTTAGAAACCAATGGCAAATTGATAATGTTGTTTGTGGCAATTGTATCACAATGGTGGATTTTCTTTTCTTTCTTTCTCTTCCAGAGTGAGCCTTTTTTGGCAGTGATCCCTCCTACAATGAGCATTCTGGTAGTGAACCACCTTTGTAAAAATCACCTTAATCGGTGTCACCCTAATAGGTGTTATATATTGAGAACTAACATTCTTCATGGTTTTTCCCTTTTTGGGTTTTCTACATCATATCTGGTGTTCATTGTGTATGTGTGTGCTTTCACAACTACATTTGTTCAAGTTAATTGATCTATTAGTTGGTTATTCTGGATCTGTGGAAGAATTAAAAGTATAATTGACAACTGATTCACCCCCCTCTCAGTTGTGCGGACATTCAACATAGACTGCTATAGACTATCACTTAAAGGGTAATGATCTTATTGATGTGTCAATGTGATCCCTTATGTATAATTGAATCATCTCAGTGGTGGTGAATGCTTCAATTATTTTCCTTGTTTGTTGTTGGGACTATAAATATGATGTTTGTCTTAAGGAATTTTTTTAACATCTTCAATGTAGTAGTTTTTTTATGAATGTCTTAAAATTGTATAGTCAAATATTTTAGTGGCAACAAAAATATTTGTATCCATCATTATATTTAGGTAACATGGTTTGTCAATCTAGTCCCTATTATTCAAATACAACATATGACCACTTGTGTAATATGGGATACTATCAAAATTTTCTTTCTTATCAACATTATTTGAAAACATCATATCCTTACTCTAAAATAAAAACCATCTTTTGAATGGATGATCTCTTAGAAGCATTTTTAGGAAAACTATCCCCCTACTCTAAAATTGCATCATGACTGATGTAGATTTTTGGCCTTCCCTTCTTTATTTACACAAATGGGACTTGCATTCATGAAAGCCTCTCATCAAGGGAAATATTGGACTGTTCCCTTGTGTCAAGATCATCTTCATTATGTCTTTTAACTCTTCAAAGAATAAGGATTTGGTGCTTGATGACAACTTATGAATGTTGGGAGAGAGTTCTCTCTTGTCAAACCTTGGACTATCTCCTTCAACCTCCTTTTTGAACCTCTCAATGTTAGATGTGTAGGTTTATATTTTGAATCTCCTCTTCAATTTTGAAAAGATTCTTTCTATGTGGTCAGTCACAATGATATTAGTCATTTTTGAAGGTTTTCTTTACTACTTTTTACATGGGTCACTCTATGTTTTCTTGTACCTTCTAGTGGACATTGATATTTCTAAGCAACTTTATGAAGATATTATTTTGATGGTTGAGGATAGGTCTTGGACTCAACTTCTCAACTATGAGGGTATCTCATTTAGATATGTAGGATGTTTTTCTATTGTCCACTTGGTATAAGGGTGTAGAACATGGTGGAGGAATGCCTACAAAGATTAGTTGGTTGTTCATTCTTTCTACTCTAGTTGATGATTCTTATTATGATGATAAGTCTTCTCAGATGTTGGATATTCTCTTATAGCTTCACTTTATCATGTGATTAGGGTTGTTGGTTCCAAAATCAACAAATGCACTAAATCCTAAATAATAGCCACTTTCTTATACTTAGATATAGAGTTATATTTGGTCAATGAACATGAAATGGACTTAAGACACATTTCCCCCACACTTTAGGCTCTGTAAGACCTAGGGGGTGACGCTTTTAGCAACATCTAAGGATTCATACACACACTCAACATGATATTACCTAATAGATAATGTTCTCACAATAATATTCCAAGAAACATGAAATATCACTCAACATTGGCTCAAATCTTGGACAACTTTCATTAACCAGCATGGAGAACATGATGATTATAATAATTTATAAAGAAAAAAAAAATAGAAAACAAAGATTTATCAAATTTAAGTTTATTTCTGAAACAAGAAAACAATCATCTCACATGCTAGTGCCTACAACAGGATCACAAAGTCTAACTATAGAAAACAAGTATTATTTGCCAACACACTAACTCAAATTATTGAGTGTTTCGATAATGCCTTACATTAATGAACCTTAACTTTAATAGAAAACAAGTATGATTTACCAGCACACTAACTCAAATTAGTGGGTGTTTCAATAATGCCTTACATCAATAAGCCTTTAACTTTAATATTGCAAAACTCTCCTTACAGATCCATAACATAAAACCAAATTTACTATGAACTATTCAAATTAATCATTTATTTTCTTGAATGAAGGCTATGAACTAGCCACACATTATAGGAAAGATGTAAAGAAGAACATAAAGGATCATTGATATTTGAATTCAAATAAAATTATTTGTACATCATGGAGACAGTTTTGCAATAATCCCTAATCCCTTTCTATTGTTCTATACTTGATCTAATATACTACACAAATCTAAACACTTGTAAACTATAACTATTATCCACTAACTCTGCCATAAAACCTATACATGAGATGTATTCTCAAAATTTTCAAAACCTATACAAATGAGAAGGAAAAAGAATTAATAGAAGAAGAAGAACCTCCAGATTAAATCTAGATTTGACTTGTATCCCCTTCCTCAAAATATGATTTATAAAAATATTTTTCCTCTCTTTTCCTCTTGGCTTTGATTTACATCCTTATTTCACTTGTATCTGTTGAAGTCCTTTGTCTTTTTGGCTTCTTTATTTAACCTTCTCAATAAAATATTTTCACATAATGAAAATATTTATTAAACATCATTAATCTTTTCCCTTTGGCAAAAATCAATTTACCATCTGCACTTTGTTTCTTTGGCCTAAACATGTCCTTCTGTGCAAAAAAAAATATTTACCCACCTTTGAGTTTTACTTATAAATTTACTCATTTTACAACCTTGTGAAAATATTTCATTTCCGAATGAAAAGATTTAGTCTGCTACACATTATGCCTTCACCCAAATTTGTCTTTTTCCACATACAACCCCTTCTTGTGAAAAACATCTCACACTTGACAAAAACATCTTACTTGTTGGTGCTCCTTGTCCCTTTAATTTCTTTTAAAATCCATAGCATACTTTAACTCATCAACTGCATTTTCCCTTTGTTGACTTAATTCCCATGTAAAAACACTTCCACCTATACTAGTAGCATACTCCCTCGCACTTTCTTTTCACTTTGCAAGCAAAATAGTAACCTATTTACTTCTCTTTTCATTGAAATGAATAATATTTCCTCTATACTTTCATTTTGTCCTCATTGGTGAAAATGATATTTCCTTAACACGAGCAAACAATCACCTTGTTGTTGCACTTTCACTTTTAGCTGAGAAGCCATATTAATATATTTCATAGATGGAAAAATGTATTTCATTGCAACACTCTACCTTCCTTTTAATGTTCTTATGAAAACAATTTTAGTTGGGTGGAAAACAACTATTTCTACTATATTTTATCTTGGTTGAAAATAATTTCTCATTTGTTTTTATTTGTCCTTTTCCCACAGTAATATTCCTTAGTAAAAAGGACATTTCCTACACATTTTTGTATTCTTTGACCTCAAAATAACATCCATGAAGTATATTCTGCTATTATTTTTCCAACTTACATGCTGCAATATTCCATCCTCCCCTTGTCTCCAAAATTCTACATTATTAATTTATTATTTTGTCTCATAAAAGTCATGATTTGAAAATATATAAAAACAAAATAATATTCCAAAGAAATGCCTCTAAAGTCATCACAACCTTGCTATATTTGTTGTTTCCCTTTAGTTGTCCTTGATGAAAAAAAGGGTTCCATTGTGACGGGTTGCCTATCATTCATACAATTTCATTATGGTGCATGGT
This sequence comes from Cryptomeria japonica, assembly GCF_030272615.1. Classification (NCBI taxonomy): domain Eukaryota; kingdom Viridiplantae; phylum Streptophyta; class Pinopsida; order Cupressales; family Cupressaceae; genus Cryptomeria; species Cryptomeria japonica. The sequence continues at coordinate 467,688,830 of NC_081409.1, forward strand.
TATGAGGCACACTATATAGTGCAAGGTTGACATGGCTCATATTTCACTTAGCACCTAGTGCTTATGGCATTATTTTATATGCTTATTATAGAAGTACTTAAAGTCTTTATTATTAAGCACTATGACAAGTGTTGTCAACATATGTTCATTTAATGTTTTATGGTGCATGGCATTATTTGAATTAGCTTGTCAACATGTTGAAGGTTGTTATTTTAAGTGCTAATCAAGCACTAGCCGGTTGTCCATCTCGCAAATTGGTGATATGAAATATAATGATTTGACATCTATTATATGTTGTGAGGTTACATGACTAATGATTTTTTTTTACAGCACTTGACATTGGTCATCAAAATGAAATGTTTCGAGTTTCTATGTTGACTAGGCAGTTTATGATGATGTGGCAATTATTTTGTCTATTGACCTTATGGATTTCAAATCATCTTTCATTATTATTTGGGACTCAACTTATAACAAGTTAGGGAAAAACAAAAGAATGAAAGCATTTTTTTGAAACCTAATGTGATACTGCTGCCATGATAATTCTTCTGGTAGTTGCAGACCGAGATTTAGCTAGAATCTTGAAGTGGGTTTCAGTTATGATGAACAACAGACTTTTGAGATTTAGTTGGTGTTCACTTTGGCCGACGATTCTAGAAACAGACATATTTTGTGGGATTATGTCTTCTTTCAGCTTGGGTAATTAGGTATTTTTGTATTGTTCATGTTTTTTTTTCTTGAAGGTAAATACGTTTGAAACCTAATTCCATCAAATCTGGAAAACAAATGAAAGCATTGAAAAAGTTTTCTTAGTTACATTTTTTCTTGGATATTCTACTAAAAAATGAAATAATTATTTATTGTTGAATGATTTATCTTTTCAAAAATAGAAAATAAGAAGGGATCTTGAACAGAAAGAATAATTCCATTCCCTTTGTAATTTTTGATTTAGTTGATATTCTAAAACATTTATGAGGGGATTAACCAGAAAGATCTAACTAGAAATATTTTGCATGTTTACTGTGAGAAAGTGATTGACTTGGAATGAGGAACAAAGCATTTTACTATTTTCCAAATACAGGGTATAAAGTTTTTGGTTAAATGATATACAGTGGAAAAAGCATTGATTTGTTACTCTAATTTAAAATAGAGTATATGTTGCACTTTTTGTTTCTATCATACAATGATACTGAGAAATATGTTGTACTATTATAACAGTACCTTGTAACTGAAATTATTGCACATCATTGCTTCAGAAACCTCGTTCAAACATTGGCAAGTTTGTAGATGCATAAGCATGATGCACTTATAAATTTTTTAGTGTTTGCAACTTGAGATATTATTGATATAATATGAGATATAGAGGTTGGTGCTCCTTGAAGTCTGATACTTCTAAATTCAGTGTATAGAGTTGGTGCTCGTTGAATTAATAAAAAAAAAATTCTTTGCCGAGTGGTTTTTCTACCCCAAGAGGGTTTTCCACTCATGAAATCTATGGTGTTATGTGCTCATCCTTGTCTCTATCTATTTCATTAGTTTAATGCTCTGATACCTGAGTTATTTATATGGTTTGTTGTTCACAAATCTTGTCTTGTTCATTAATTCTTATTCTGCATTACTTGTGATGTTCAATTTTGTTTACTTTTGCAAAAGTCGGTTATGATTATAAGCATTACAAGGCTTATTCAAACTGTATATTGAATAATCAACTTCATATGATTTAATAAGGTCAAGTTTGATTCTCTAAGGGTTGGTATGTCATTGTTGCTCACTGGTTGTAAGTTGTCAAACAAATTTGTTGTGTTCTAATTTTTATAATCGCTCGATTTGGGTCAAAATTACATTCACTCTGATTCACCCTCCCTCTCAGAGTAAATCCACTTCCAACAAGTGGTATCATAGCATAGGGTCCCTTCATATAGGTCTAACCTAGGGATTGATTCTAGTCTTCGGAAGTTCATATGGCCCAATCACAAGAAGGTGCTTCACTTTCTAGAGCTCCTCTCTTTGATGGCACAGATTATGTGTTCTGGAAGATCAAAATAGAAACTTACTTGGTTTCGGTTGATCTTAATGTGTGGAACATTGTGAGCATAAAATACATATTGTTCCTACTACTATTCCCACTGATCCTGATGCTAAGACACAATATGAATTAAATGTCAAATCTAAGCATGCTATCTTATGTGGTCTCACCAAGGATGTTTTTATAAAGGTCATGCATTGTGCATCTGCTCATGAGATATGGAACAAACTTGAAACTATTTATCAAGGGGATGCAAAGGTCAAAGAATCTAATATTCTCACACTCAAAAATCAATTTGAGTCTTTGAGAATGAAAAAAGATGAGACTATTGCAAGTTATTTTCTTAGAATATATGAACTTGTAAACTCTAGAAGAGGTCTTGGTGAAACTATTAATGAAAAAGATGTTGTTACGAAGGTCATTCAAACCTTGTTACCTAAATTTGAAACTAAGGTTTCAACCTTAGAAGAAAAGAAGATTTTTTCTACAATGACTCTTGATAGCTTACAAAGCATACTCATTGCCTGTGAAATGAGGATAGGTAGTAATCCTTCCACTTCTAAAGAGACTGCTTTCAAAGCTAAAAAGAAAGAAGAACCTGATAGTGAATCTAAAATTTCAGATGCTATAGAAGCCCTACTTGTTAGAAAGCTGAAAAAGAAGTATAAGGGCAAATTGCCCTTCAAATTCTTTAATTGAGGCAAAAATGGACACTTTGTTTCTCAATGCCCTCTGAGTGATCAAAATAGTGGAAGAAAAACCGGGAAAAATTCTACAAAAAGAAAATGTGGAATCCTAAAAAGAAGTTTAATTTTTTCAAGAAAAAGAAGAATCTCTTTACTAAAGAAGACTCTGAAGTTGAAATAGATGACTCACCTTGTGAAGGTGATGAAACTTTGTTTATGGCAGAGATAGAAACTTCTTCAAAGAAAGACCTGATTAGCAAAACAGAAAATAAACTTGATGATTTGGATCAAAGTGAAGCTGATCTTGAAGGAGAATTACTTTGTGCTCTCAAAGAAATCAAGAGATTAAAGAATCTTGTAGCTTCTCATGAAAGCTCAAATCAAATCCTACAAGTTGAGTTGAATGACTCAAACCTGGCAATTACAAACTGGAAATCTCTTCTTGATGAAGGAGAAAAGAAAATTGAAACTTTAGAACAAAAAACAATAAAACTGAAAAAAGAGATTGAACAATATGAAAGTACCATGCATTTGAATGATATCTTGAGCAAGAAAAAGCAATAGAAAAATTTGACTAGTATAGGTTTTGATAAGTTTGAATCATCAAAACAAATTACTAGGCCTGCAAACAGAAAGCAATTTCAGGCTTACAACAGAATGACACCATATTGGTTCGGTTTCTTCCATGGCTATTGCTTTTATTGCAATAAATTTGATCATAAGGTAAACAACTTTACTTCATAAATGAGCTACCTGGTCTAGGGAAGAAGCGTTGGGCTCATGACATACCGGTAGGTATGCAAATCAAGGAAGCAATCACCAGTCTTAAAACTGGTAGGGATGAAAAGCTTTGGGGCTATTTCAAAACATTTCAAGAAAATATGAGACAGAGGGAAAGAATATCAAAGAACATTGTGGAGAAGTACTCCACTGATATTTGTTTTATGGTGAAGAATGATGAAACTCTTATGGAGGCAGTAGAACCTAGGACCATATGGGTCACTGAGCTTGGATATGAAGTGGATGATAGCATTTTTGAACTTTATGAAAAAATGTTGCTTGAAGCTCCATTGGATGATAAGACAGAACACTTTGGTACAAAGGAAAAGGCTCTTGAAGTCAAGATTGGCTTTGACAAGAAAAGAAGAGAGAATAAAATTGATAAGACATCTGCATTTGTACAGAATGTAATCCATAAGATAGACACTGAACTAGGTTCTAGAACCAAATCAACAAAGGAACCGGCAATGGTTAGTGCTCCTGAGGGAAAGAGGCTTGAAACTTTAATTTCTTTTGTCACTTCTGACTCTGATCCAAAGGATAATGAACCTCTAGAATTCAGAAGGGTACAAAGAAAGAAAGCTAACCAGCCTCCAGTAGAGGAGAAGAAGGTGGAGCCAAGGAGGAAGCTTGTGAGAAAAGTAACAAAACCTACTGCACCCCCACCTCCGGCAAGGAAACCTATTCAAAAGAGGAAACCAGTCACATCCACTCCGGCAACCCCCAACAAGAAGAAGAAGAGTGATGATGCTACTAAATATGGTAAGGCTACAATGACCTATTCTGAATTGATTGATGAAATAACCAAGGATAGAATTTTGAAGAATGTATCCATTTATTATGAAGACTTAGAGGATAATGAACAGAATGAGATTGAAGAGGCAATTTTGTTACACATAGATATATATAAGAAAGCCTTAGTAGAAATTTTGAAGGAAATTCCTCTATCACTGTACAATAAATTATATTTTAGGAGGCTTGATGCAGTCAAGAGGGATAGAGAAATTAAGGAAGTAGAACTTTTGGGTATGTGTGGTTCAATAAACAATGAAGAAATCAAATGATGCATTGATGTTGCAAACATAATAGTTTTTAGTAGCAAACCCTGACAAATAAGCCTAATGATGGGTAGGGTAAATGAGGTAGTAAATGAGACAAGAGATGGTTGGACCAAATTCTTCCAAGAGAATCTTGATTTTCTCACCTCACAAGAAGAATTTGTAAAAGCATCAGCTTCCACCATCCTGGACAAATCTAAACGAAAAGATATTTTGGGTAGTTCATCTCCAATTTTGAATAAACTGGCAGTAACTATAAGTATACAAACACCATCACCAATAAAGGAGAGTGTACAGAATACTGATAGAGACAAATTTTGAACAAGGCAATCTATAGGGTACTGACACTATTGTGGATAATACTCCACCAACAGTAATTGATACTGCACCAAGTGGCGAAGCCATCGGTGCTAAGGAGGATAAGGTAAAGAGAACTGAGACTATACTGACAGTTAATATTGATTCCCCGGTAAAGGTTTTGGCAATTGACACTTCTCAAGTTGAGAAGAAATCAATCACTGATATGAGTCCCACTGAGTTAATGATGATTTCTGGTGGTATTGCATGGTTGAGCATTTGATTTAGGTCCATGTTATATCATGTATATCATAATATTAGTCTGGTGGCCGATCTTTGTATTGTGCGATGTAATTTTGTACTTGTGAGTTGAGGGTTTGGCCAACCTTGTAGTCAAGGTTGATGAATTGTATAAATAGGTGATATAGTCATGTAAATTAGTGATTGGTGTTATGTTTGCATTATTAGAGATTAGAAAAGGTGCGAACAAGAGAATACATCCTTGAGCATTGTGATTGAGTAGAGATTGGAGTGTTGCAAAGTAGACAAATATGCTTAACCAAAATTGTCATCAAGCATTTGCAAATGCTATGCTTTCAGTTCATTTGATTCTAGATTGTTGTTTGAATATTTTGTAAGTTAGTGAGACTTCCTTGTAAGGTAGTGAACCTTCCATGAGGGTTGTAGCCTTTCGGGTTATTAAATTTTGAGCAGTAAGCTCTAGGCAGTAACCTTGAATGCATGTGCATTCCCCATTGTAATTATTTCACATACTACTGCAGAGTATCATCTTATTGTGGGTAGTTTCCCACCGTAGTTTTTCCCTTAACCAGGTTTTCCATGTCAAAATCTCGGTGTTGTGTGTTGTGTTATCAATTTTCTTTTCTTTATTGTTGCTGCAATTTATCAGATTTTCTTTTGAGGTTAAGTTTGTTATTCCGGTGGAAACTGATTCACCCCCCCCCCCCCCCTCTCAGTTTTGCTTCATTGTTGTTGTCAACACATGCATTGGGTGGATTTCATGTAGAGTTACACCTTTTCCCCCAAACACTAAAGTGGAAAATCAAACTAGGTTGCAAATGCACTTAGCAAAAGAAGTAACTTATTGATGTAGGTGAAAGTGAATGTAATGGGATTAACATGTTGAAGCATCTATATTAGGATGATCTTAACTTTGCACAGGCATGGTATGTTGTTCAAGGGAAATAAATTATGCATTCTCAAGGGCTTAATGAGGGAGAATGTAATCAAGAAGAAACATTTTAGAGGATTAGCAAGACACTTTGGTGTTGAAAAAATAGTGGCATTGGTGAAGGAAGGATTTTTTATGGCCTTACATCTACAAAGATATTTGGAAATATGTGCAGGAGTGCAGGACCTCTCAAGTAGAAAAGGGGGTAAGATATAATCTGCCATATTGTATCAACCTCTTCCAATTCTAGAAAGACCTTAGGAAGACACCAATATGGATTATATGTTGGTATTACCATGGACATAGAGGGTTAATGAATTTATCTTTGTGGTGGTGGATCAATTCTCTAAGAGGAAAAACTTCATTCCTTGCCATAAAACTATTGATGCAATTCATATTGTTGACCTATTCTTCCAAGAGGTAGTGAGTCTCCATGGAGTACCAAAGAGAATTATCACATATCGAGATACCAAGTTTACTAAACACTTTTTGAGGATATTGTGGAAGAAAATGTAGGCACACCTGAAATTAAGCTCAACATTTCATCCATAAACTAATAGATAGATTGAGGCAGTGAAACAGAGCTTGGGGAATTTCTTAGATGATTGGTAGTGATAAAACTAGAAATTGGAATTTGATACTATGATGCATGGAGTTTGTATTCAATAATTTAGTGAACCGAAGCACTGAAAGGACACCATTTTGCTTCACCCTAGGGGAGTGACCAAACTTTGGGATGACCCATGAAATAAAATGAGTGAAAAAGTATAGGAATTTGTAGAACATGTGGAGAAGGTTCACAAGGATGCCAAACAAAAATTAGAAGCATGAACAACTAGAACAAGGAGAGATTTGATATGAAGAGGATATAAATTATTTGAATTCAAAGAAGAAGTCATGGTGTGTCTCCAAAAGGAGAGGTTTCAAGTAGGCACACATAATAAGTTAAGGATGAAGAAGTTTAGACCCTGCAAGATCATCCAAAAGTTTGAATCTGAAATTGACTAGAAAGAAAAATTAATAGAAGGGGTGAATATTTCACCAATCTTCAACATCATTAATATCTACTAGTTTCATGGGGCACAAAGAGTTGACATAGAAGCATTACATCAATAGTAGTTGTCACAAGCACCACTAGAGTAGATCGAGCAGATCCTCGATAGCTAGATTAGTCATTGTTGGATATTCTTGGTCAGTGTTGCTACTATGATATGTTGTTGTCATTGATTTCAACATATTCATGTGTATTTCTTCGGTGATTGTAGATTGGGAAGATCTTATGATCTGATTTATTGTTTTGGTTTGTTGATCATTGTTTTGCAAAGCTCAGTATTTCCTTTGATATATTCTGGTGTGATCCGATCTGGTGCTAAGTTTTTGGGATATTTCTTGGGATGGTCTTTTGTATATTCATTTCAGATGGGTCGTAATTTGGTGCTCCACAAGTTATCTTTCTTTGTGACAGTTGTTGATTGGTTGTGTTCTTGAGCTTTCAGATGTTGATCGATGAAGATTTGATAAGTGGTGTTGGTACAACTATTCCCGATGATTTTAACGTGCTTTTTGGTGTTTCGTAGTTGGGTCCTATTTGTTTTTATGGTCCACATTGATCATTGTGCAATTTTTTTGTGGTTTCTATGAACAGGTGATGATTTTCATGTTATGCATTTTTTCTAGTGGTGTAGCGTGTTGCAGTTGATCTTGGTGTGATTTCCGATGCAGTTGAGAATTTGGGATTTTGTTTTAGGACCATGTTATGCTATGTAAATCATTATATTGATCTGGTGGTTGATCTTTGTATCATGTGTTGTAATTTTGTAATTGAGGGTTGAGGGTTTAAGTCGACCTTGTTATCAAGGTTGATGTTTTGTATATATAGGTGATATTGTCATGGAATTTGGTGGTCAATGTTATGTATGCATTATTAGAGAGATTCATCCTTCAGTGTTGTGATTGAGGAGATTTTTGTGTTGTAGATCAGACAATTGTGCTTAACCAGAACTATAATCAGGCATTTGGAGATGTTATTCTTTCAGTTCATTTCTTCCATATTGTAGTCCTAATCTTGTTGTAAGTTAGTGAGACTTCCCTGAGGGTTGTATCCTTTCAGGGCATTATCTTTTGAGCAGTGAGCTCTAGGCAGCGTGTCTGAATGCATGTGCATTCCCCATTGTAATATTTTCACATACTACTATAGAGTATCATCTTACTATGGGTAGGTTCCCACCATGGTTTTTTCGCTTAACCAGGTTTTCCACATCAAAATATTGGTTTTGTATGTTGTGCTTTCAATTTGTTTATCTTTGTTATTACTGCAGTTAATTAGATCTATGATTAAGTTTTCTATTCCAGTGAAGACTGATTCACTCCCCCTCGTAGTCTTCCTTCTTGGCTGCTACTAACAGTCACAACGCCTAGAATAAGGAGTACAATAAATATATGGTCAAATAGAGAAATAGGTTAGTATAATATGTAACTTAGGTCTCAGAAGCTAAACTAAAGTACTTTGGAGCACTCTTGGTAATGTTTGAGATATAATTTTCAAATAACCCTAAGGGTCTAACACAAGAATGTCCCAAAAAAACTAGAACAAATCTAATTCCAAGAATATGCAAACATATCTCAAACCTCATAGAGCTAAGGGAGAATGTTGTGTGATTGATCTGAGAGTGAGCAACATCTAAATAGGTACCAAACTATTCACACTAGTATTAAGATTCTACTCCAATAGCTAGGAACTAACCACATGTTACACCAGCTTTCGGACCAAGGAGGCCAACTCAGATCACTCTCCAATGATTGGGATCGATATATAAATACACCATGAGGCATAGGAAAGCATTGATGGTATTAAGGGAATGTAGTTAGGGAATAGTAGATAAGGGAGGGTGATCCAAAAGAATTTTTATTCACTATTATCATTGTAATAAGCCCATGGTTGTTTTGGTAATTGGATGATAGATTAATGAAACTAAAGGTTACATTTATAACCAATTACATGATGATATTTCTAAAAGAAATGATCACAATCTAAACGAAATTAGAAACAATATAAAGAAAACAAAAACACTAAAACACAATATTGACCATTAAATAATTAAATATGCAAATATTATTCTGATACCCCCCCCCCCCTTAATGATCATCTATCAACTACACCAAGTTGCCCCCTAAATTTTACAAACTTGTCCGGCCTTAGAGAATTGGTGAGAATTTATGCAATCCGATCCTTAGTTGGAACATACTTCAACTAAACTGATTTGTCTTCTACAAGTTAGGGATGAAGTGACAATGAAGCTCATCATGCTTGGGTCATTCATGGAAGACTATATTTTTGGCAAGTTTCAACACCCCTTGATTATCACAATACAAGGGAGAACTACCTACTTGAGAATTTTGTATGTCAAAAAGCATCCTTCAAAACCAAACTGCCTCACAAGATGCCTTTACAATTTCCTGATATTCTTCTTTGGTCGAGGAAAGGGCTGCTACCTACTGCTTCTTCCTGGTCCATATGATTGCACCAGTGCCCAAACTAAAGAGATATCCAAAAGAAGACTTTTATCATCAACAAAACCTATACAATCTGGGTCTATAAAAGCAATGATCCTAGGATCTTTACTTCTGTTATATGGAATGCTAAAGTTAAGATGTTATTCACATATCTTAGCACATGCTTCAATGCAACCCAATGTTTAGCTTTACAGTTTTTCATGAAGCAAGAGTGTAACGTCATAAATTGTCACTAATATAATTAACACCTCATGTTTGTGTCCCTAATTTAGCTTGTCCTATCCTCATCCCCTCTCTAGGTCCGTCGAGGCTCGATTTTCCAACTTTGATGTCATGTATACCCTTTGGTGGGTCTCACTATGAGATTCCCACCCCCTTGACTACTTGTTTTGGTCCTCTTTATAGAAGGACCAAAGCATGGAATGCCTTGGTCTAGACTAGGGCACCCCAAAATGCCCTAGTCCCTCTCAAAGGGGCCCCGAATTGAAATGGGGTAGGAGCTATAGCTTCCCTACAAAATTTCATCCCCAGGGCTACATATGATCATTGGAGGTTAGCACAGTCGATAAATTACCTAGATAACCCTATGTAAAGATATTATATAAATTCATTTTAGATAGAAGACTCCATCTATAACATTCATGCATTTGTGAAGTATTCATCATCAAGCATCTTCAGAGATTCAAGGCCGTATATTCATCTTCAACCATTCTGGAGAAAAGTTACATCAATTTTCATGCAAGCATGTGTATGTGATTATGGTTTTTCACGTTCATTTGTTTTTCATGCCATTACATTCAACATTTGTGATTACATTTAAACAACATTACATCATCATCAACAATTGTAGATGTGAGGCATATCTCCTTAATATTTATTTCAATATTTACATTATTTTCATTCATGGTTGATTCCAAAACCGAGGCTTGACCTAAGCCCAACCCCTATTCCCAACATCTTTCCCTTTCCTTCTATGTGCAGGAATTTGTTAGAACTGATGAACACTGAGAGGGGGGATGAATTGGTGTTCAGCAGTTTTTAAACTTATTAAATTGATTCTTAAACCACTGGATACATAAGAAAGAAAGTAAAATGCATAAAATCAAAGTAAACAACCAAATGATCACAACACTAAAAATTTTACGTGGAAACCCAGAAAGGGAAAAACCATGGTTGGAACCCACAATATTATTATACTATGGCCAAAAGTATGATAATATTACATAAATTGGAATGCACTTGCATTTAGGCACACTGACTAGAGCTCACTTCTCAATTACAATGAAGGGTAACAACCCTGAAGGACTCACTATCCTATAAGTGAAATAAAAGAGAGATTACAGCGTTTGAAATATAATTTAGCATCTACAAATGCCAAAGATAAGTTTTGGTTAAACACAATATCACTATTTGATAGTACTCTATCTTTCTGCCATGTTTAGTTGCACGGTCATTTGCTGGAGCACCAAATCTACATTTTGATTCTCCTCACACTTCATAATTAAATGTTTGCACATTACATATTCAAAAACAAACCTAAAATGATCATCTAGATCGACATTTTATATCCGCATCAATAAAATAGATCTCAACCAAGTCGGCTTCACAAAACTACAAAATATGAAACGTGTAGTAACATGTCGACTCAATCTATCCATAAATGCATATGCGGACCCAAAATAGATCATGACAAGATTCACATGCAATGGCACAATTACCTTGAACACAAAACCAATCATCAAAAATAACTTGAGCATTCTAGATCACACGATACCCAATTGATCAATACATAAGCTTTGTTCTTTTGGAATCACCGGATACTAGACCTTGAATCTTGCACTAGAATCGACACAAGAGGCTATAATTGCAAAGTAAGCTTCCTCAATCATCCAATCAACTACTCTAATCACCACAACTAAAACTATACGACCGAGAATGATTTGTGCTTAATGAATTTGCATAGTGTGCTCACATTCTATCGGGTATTGAGTTTTACCTTCCAGACTCATGCCTTAAGACAATATAACTTTCAGTAGATCAAATCTACATGAACCAAATAGGATAACTAGACTGAGTTTCCATCAATGACAACCCCTAAGAAATCTCCATGCATCAATCATTACAGAATAGTGTCTCTTGCCAACAATATCCCCATTTAGCATTGATGGCAACACTATGAAAAATGACATGTGACCAAAAGTCCAAAACTGCAATCAATCCAAAAATTTGCATACTCAACTAGGTCCCCCTGAGAATATACACCATTTTCACTACTCTCTCCCCCTTGGACATCAATGGAAAAGGTAGGAATCTTCCAAAACTTATGTACAAACGAATATATACAATTATTTACATGAATTCAAAAATGTCAGCATAGGTTATCTTTAAGGACTTTAGATACGCATTCCATCCTTTCAGAAAACAATCCAAAATATTAATCAAAGCACTAAACATGTAAGCGTGCATTTCTATGCCTCTAAGATCTGAGGGTACCAGTTTACCCAGAGAACTTAATGCATCCTGTTGGCTTCCGAGCAAAGTATCTAACCGGGGAGTGATAAGACTCCTCAATTCACCTACTGTCCTTATTATCCGCTCCTTCTCTGTATTCAAACTCTTGATTTTATCAGTTAATTCCATGATCTGAGCTTCAAGAGTACTAGGAAAAACTGAATGAGGGGGAAAAGGTTGTGAAATGTTGGCCAACTTCCCTTCATAATCCTTCATCTTTTTGTCAATGTCTAAGGTAAACTTTGGAAAAATAAGACATGACTTGAAAATTTGACTGCCTTCATCTAAAGCATCTTCAATACTCTTCACAACAATCTTCAAACTATTTATTTTGTTCTCAGTTCATTAAATATTTTCAAAATAGCCTCATCTGTCTCTTTTTATAAAGACTCAAAATGATTTTCAACTGTATGTAACATACCCTTTAGCTTACCGGAGGGTGTGCCACCTGAATCCTGCTTATAGGAAGGCAAAATTTTCTCTAAAACATTGGTTGCCAAAGATATAACCTCCTTGTCTTCTGATTGAGACTTTAATAAGTCCTCACTTGGTTTGATTTGGAAAAGAGTGGCTAACTTCAATTCTTGAATGGGAGATACAGTGCTCAAATCAATCGGTCCATGGGAAAAGTCTTCTTTATCTATAGAAATCTACTTCCCTTTGTCAAATATAGTAGCTCTACCATGGTTATCAGAGCCTCATCAACCTACTCTTGTTCTTTCTGCTTCTCCACACTATCATTTCCAATATCAAGCTCCTCAGCTACATGCTCAGAATGAACTTGTAATATTGGTGGATCCTGTATAGCTTCATCAAAGTCTCCAATCGCCTGGTTAGCAGTGGTATCACCTACAACTTCATGCTCAACTAGATCAATTTGCCCTGATAACTGATCCCTCTTCCCATCAAAGACTTTTGATGGTACTTTCAGAATGGAAGTATCTTCATGTGTTTTCTCATTCAGTTGGGTGGCATCCTTAGCCTGATTCACCTCATATCTCAGCTCTAACAAAAATTCTTTCAAGATTTCTTTGGTTTCTTTGGTAACTTCATCCATTTTACTGAGCATGATCTTGTTGACTCTCCTTTTACTCCGTAATTTGTCTTTAGCCAACTTTAGGAGTCTATCAAATTCTTATTTAGAGATGATAGAGAATGTATTAACTAATACATACTCCTTTATTTTCTCATCCTCTTGGATAGCTGTGTATCTCCTAGCATCCAAAATATCATATAATTCCTTTGGAATCATTGATGACAGTTTTAGCATAACTTTACTATAAATGTTCATATATTGTACAACTGCTTCCTCAATAGCTCTTTGATCTTTATCATCACAATGCTCATAATATATAGATAAATTCTTGAGATTTCCTTCGACTTACAATTTCATTAATAATCTCATCCAAGGATTTTGGGGGTGCAATGGTATAAGGACCTTCAAGCTTATCCAATTTAAGAGCTTCATCAAGTTTTGATTTATCCTTCTTACTTGATTTGGTTCTACTAGATGGATCACCTTGAGTCTTAGTCTTCTTTGCAGGCTAAGCTTCACTAGATGGGGACTTCCTAACTACCCTAGTATGTGTGACAATCTTCTTTACTTCGCACACTACCTCATCAAATTCTATTTCGTCCTCTGCAGTGGCTACAACATATTCTCTTTGGGTATTCAGCTTCTTCCTCTTCTCAACTCTACTGGTTGATGATGACTATGGCTTAGGTGGAGGGACTACCTTCTACACACCGGAGGTAGGTGCAGACTTACTTTGTTTAGCCTTGGACTGCTTGGGAGGAGTGGAGACCGGTTTAGCCTACTACTTTACCATGTCTTCCTCCTTCAATATATCTTCTCTTTGGCCCTATGCATAACTTCTTTGGTTATGCCCATTTTTTTTTGCAAGTTGATCTACTTCCTTTCCAATCTTTCTCTTTCTATTGGGCTCAGTGAATTTCTTATGCAGATCTAAGTCTTTTTCTTTGAAGTTGCCAAATCTTTCCCCCTTTTCATCCATCGGCTTACTGAGGAGGTGTTGAGCATAGGTGTCAAGAGTAATCTCATCCACTTCATATCCCATAGGCAGAATCCAAACTGTCATAGGCTCAACTACTTCCATGTGACATTGATCCTTATCCATCATGAAGAAAATTGTATTTTCATAATTTTCAATAATAACCTTTGGAATTCTTTGTCCACCTTGCATTAGTTCCTAAAATGTCTTAAAGTAACCCCATAAGGCATCTTTCTGAGCAACTGCATCACCCAAACCTTGCAGACCTTCCTTGATTTGAGTTGCCATCGGTTTATCATAAGCCCATTGAACCTTTCCAATACCAAGGATCTAATTCAATAAATATAGTGCCAAAAAATGATCAAAGAACCAAATTTAAACACATGCTTCTTGTCTTATTTGATCTTCTTTATATTACTCATTAGCTCGCTAAGAAGCACTGCACACAAGTCATACTTCTTGTCTTTTTTGAGCATTTGATAAGCTGCATAAATAGTAGTATCAGATACTGAATTTTGTCTTCTTGATTGATAAACCTTGTAACCAATAACCATGGAAGAAAATATCACATCAAGTTCTACAATGTCACTATGGTCATTGACCGACTGTCATGCTTGGAACTTGTTACCTCCATTACAATGGTGTTCTTCACATGTCGGAGTCGAGGAACTTCACCTGTTGCATTCAAACAAGTTAATGCTTGACTGCCTTGCTTTGTGATCTTGTGGGGTTTGTCCAGCCATAGAAATTCATCGTGAATTTTTCTTAGAACATACCTCACCCATTCGAGCTCGTCAAATACCAGGAAGTGAAAAAACTGAATAAAACCCTTATCCTCCAAATTCTTGAAATTTGATTTCAAAATCCCAAAATCATCAACCATGTTCTTAGCATACAGAGATAAAATGAATGAATTACCCAATTCCTTACTGTTGCAATATATATATGCCATAATGTCTTCATTGTGCAACACTCTGTATGGTACAGAGGAAAACACACCATTCAAATCATCTTCAACTAACTTAAATAGATGTTTCTTGAATACGAGCCTAGCTCTTTCAGTGATTTCAACAACAAAAGGAGTTGCTACATTAGATGATGATGCCATTTTGAAATTTAAGGTATGAACTGATATCTTTGAGAATGAATAAAAACATTTTCAATCACAACTGGATGCAAGGAGTCTCTGTCGAATCGCTACAAGCTTGGATTTCATTGCTATATCTCTTTTGCTCTACTCTTTTATCTCGTTCACAATGTAAAGAATGAAGAATGTATTTTTATCTTTCAAAAACCTAACTTTTATTTCCAATAAATGCTTAACCCTAAAGCTTTTCGGATACGTTACTTTTCATGAAATATTCCACCGGAATCTCAAATTACTAGTAATTCTTTCGGATATCATCTACATATCTGGTCTTGATCTTTTGCAATCTTCTGCAACCAATTACAGATCTTAGAGAGGGGGTCTTGAATATTTTTCATGAAAAACTTATTCTTTCTTAGCCCACGTCTTCTTATGCTAATCTTGTTGGCATATGCACACTCCAATGAGACATTGTATGTGATTGAAGGTTTTGTCATTGATGGCAACCCTGCAATCCGATGTACTGACATCAGCAGATCACACTCTACACTGGCACTCAGGACACCGACACCAGCACAAAAGAAAGGAAGTATACCGGCACAGAGGCCAACAGGATTTTTGTTATATTATATTTTGTTTATTATTGAAAAAATTTGTAAGCCGACTTGGCAAATTGTAAAATGACTCTTATATATAAAAGAGATCATTGTAGACATTTGATATAGGAGATGTAAGCATTAAGGAAAATATTAGGTAGACCTATTATGAGAAATATAGGTTAAGGGGTATATGTAAAGAACAGAGCAGGAACCGGTACTGAATCTGGCATTGAAGATGCTATTGTAAAGTAGTACAAGTTATTGGATTTGTATAATCCTCATTGTAAGTCAGTGAGACTTCCCATTGAGCAATGAGCTCTAGGCAGTTGGCCTTCCTGCATCTGTAGGCCCCTATTGTAAGTAATATTCTCTTATTGGCCAGTGAGTGAATATTGTGGGTCACAAATCCCACTGAGGTTTTTCCCACACCGGGTTTCCTCATTAAAACCTTGTGTTATGGTGTGTTTTTCATGTGGATGTTCTTGATTTTGTTTATTGCATTATTTATTGCATACCGGTACACTGTTATATTATGTTCTGCATGTTTTCAGTTAAGAAATTCCAATCACTGGTTAGATACTGATTCACCCCCCCTCTCAGTATCTGTGGGATTCCTAACAATTGGTATTAGAGCTTGGTCCTCTATTTTCAAAAGCCTAACAGCTTGAGGAAGATCTTGACATTGATAAAGATGGAAAATCTGATGAAGCAATTGGAAGGAGCTCTTACAGACTATGATGCAGAGAAATTGAAAAATATCAAACTAGAAGATGATTTAAGGGCAGATCAGGATATCATTCAGGCACTTTAAGAAAATTTTATTGTTGCAAGAAATAAGAGAAGAGAACTTTCTGAAAAATTGCAAAATGAGAATGATGAAAAGGAATCACTTAATGATATGATAAGCAAGTTGAAACAAGAGATCATGACAACAAAGAATGAGATGCAAGATATGACTATGAGATTTTGCAAAGAGATTGAGGATAGGAAGAAGAATGAAGAAGAATTGACCAGAAGACTAAGTGATGCAGCAAATGAGATCACAAGACTTAGCTATGAAAATGACATGTTGAAGACAGATCTGATGCATACTCAGAATGATTCAAATGAACTGATGAGACAAAATCAACACAAAGAAAAATTCAAGAAAAGCTCAGAGGAACTTGGCACCTTGCTAAAGAATCAAAAACCTAAAGGTGACACTTCTGGAATTGGCTTTGAAGTTGGTGAAAGCTCTGGTACTACAAATACTCAGGATCACAGCAAACCGGTAAGACAACCTAATGCTTATAAATTCAATGGAAAATGCTTTAACTATAATAAGTATGGTCATAGAGAAAATGAATGTAGATCTAGAAATTATCAGAATATCAACACACCCACCGGTCAATGTTCTAAATGCAACAAAGTAGGTCACAACTCTCAAAACTGCAGAATGAATGTGAGATGTTATGCTTGTGGAAGATTTGGACATTTATCTAATCAATGCAGAACACAAACTGGCATAGGCTATGGGAAAGCTATTCAGAAAAATAATGTAACTTGTTATGCATGTAACAAGATTGGGCATATTGCTAAATTCTATAGAAGTAAAGGAACACTGGTAGACAACAAAAGTTCTAGCTTGAAAGGTAAAGAAAAAGTTGAAGAGGTTAAGCAAGAATTCTCAAAATAATGGATTAGAAAAGTTGATCTAAATATTGGGAATACTCCTCCACCGGTAGAACAAACCAATGCTTCACCAGTAGGACAGAGTGATGCTTCACCGGTAGGACAGAATGATGCTTCACCGAAAGGACATAGCAGTGCTCCACCGATAGGAAGTTCTTCATCTAATTGAAGAAAGTTTCTTTGAGGGTTTGGAAATCTATTGATACATGTGCTATTATTCCCTCGGTTAGAGATAAGAAGTTGGAAATTACTTATTACCGGAAAATAATGTTAAGTGAATACTTAACCGGCATGCAATTAATGTGGTAGATGGTGAAAATACACTATAAAATTGAGGTTTTGGCTCCACTTCATTTCACCGAGATTTCAAACTTACGAAGAGTGCAAAGATTCCGAGCTAAGGCATTTCGAGAAAGAAGCAAGAACACTCCAAGCGATCACCCATCCTAAAGGCAGTAAGAGGTATTTAATCATGGCATCCACCTCTGCAATTGAATATATAGAAAACCCTACTGTTGTTGAAGTGATAAAAATACCTAGGCCCGTATTTCAGTTAGTTCCCAAGGTAGCAAAGAAAGATGATACCTTAGGTACTTTTTCTCAAATTCCTAAGGGAGTTGTTTATGCTGAAGACCCCAGAATGTACATCCACTACAACATTGAGGAACTAGGAGATGAAGAAATTAAAACCATGTTTAAAACTATGATATGTGATAAAACCGACAATGTAAAAGATGAACACAAGATCATTGAGACCCTAGGATTTATAGAGATCCTTAGCATTCCTGAATTCCCCAAGGATGTGATTAGGATAGTCTTAAGCAGGGTACATGGTGAGTTTTTCTGGTTAGATGCAGTTCACAAAATCACCAAGGAAGCTGTGAAAGCTGTCACAGGGTTACCAACCACTGGTAAAAGACCAGATAAAACCAAGAAGGTATCCAATGACCTAGTTACAAACCTAACTGGTGCAACATTCGACAAGAGGTCCCTAAGAGTTAATGATGTAACAGACATTAATGTGATATTTATCAACATGATATTAGGATATAAAGCTACTCATGCAAATAGACTTAATTCAGTTTCAAGTTTATGCATTAAGAGTGCTTATGATATGGTCACAGATAATGCAAAAATTGATGTATGTGAGTGGTTAAAGGATGAATTAATTGACAACCTTGGAAAGAGAGAAAGAAAGAATAGTGAATAAGGCAAAGCATTTGAGATCAAAACTAAGTCCAAGATTGGACTATCTAGCATCACTACGGAAGGAAGTATCTGAGGCACTAATACAGGGAAAGAAAACACTGGCAGAGCATCTACAACATCTTGCTGGTACAGTGAAGAGAACAGAGACAACAATAAAGGATAGCAAAAACTTTTTGCATAGTATAAACTTGATTTTGGGAGATCTTTTTCAAATTGTAACCACCCAGTTACAAGGTTGAAACTACAAACTCTACTAACATCTTGACAACCTTTGTCATTGATGCCAAAGGGGGAGTAGAAGGATGAGAAAATTCAAATCACAAGAATCATATGCTCAAGGGGAGATCACACATTTTCGGTAACATTTTTGGACTTCACATTTTTGGATACATCTTTTGAAATTTCTCATGAGTGTTGCCATCAATGCCAAAGGGGGAGATTGTTGGCATATGCACACTCCAATGACACATTGTATGTGATTGAAGGTTTTGTCATTGATGGCAACGTTGCAATCCTATGGCACCGGCAAAGGCATTATACCAGCATCAATAGATCACACTCTACACCGGCACTCAGGACACCGGCACCGGCATAGAAGAAAGGAAGTATACCGGCACATAGGCCGACAGGATTTTTGTTATATCATATTTTTTTTATTATTGAAAAACTTTGTAAGCCGACTTGGGAAATTGTAAAATGACTCTTATATATAAAAGAGATCATTGTAGACATTTGATATAGGAGTTGTAAGCATTAAGGAAAATATTAGGCAGACCTATTATGCGAAATATAGGTTAAGGGGTATATGTAAAGAACAGAGCAGGAACCGGTACTGAATCTGGCATTGAAGATGCAATTGTAAAGCAATACAAGTTATTGGATTTGTGTAATCCTCATTGTAAGTTAGTGAGACTTCCCATTGAGCAGTGAGCTCTAGGCAGTTGAACTTCCTGCATGTGCAGGGCCCTATTGTAAGTAATATTCTCTTATTGGCCAGTGAGTGAATATTGTGGGTCAAAAATCCCACCGAGGTTTTTCCCACACCGGGTTTCCTCATTAAAACCTTGTGTTATGGTGTGCTTTTCATGTGGATGTTCATGATTCTATTTATTGCATTATTTCTTGCATACCGGTACACTGTTATATTATGTTCTACATGTTTTAAGTTAAGAAATTCCAATCATCAGTTAGATACTGATTCACCCCCCCCCCCTCTTAGTATCTATGGGATTCCTAACAAATCTATGATCTCTTCTACCTTTTTTTTTTCCTTTTCATCTGAATTATTCTTGTTCACCGGACCATTGTTACTCATGTTCTTACTTTTGTAGTATTTTGCAATATGACTGGATTTACTGCATGCATAGAAGACAACATTTATTTTCATAGGCCTAAAATTCATCTGATTTGGTCTCATCCTATATTGGTTAGATATATGTCCAAACATTCCACAAGCATAACATCTCTTACTCTAAAAATTATATATCACTGTTCTGCACATGTTTGACTTATGACCAAAATTGTTGCATATCAGTAGTACCCAGAGAGGGATTCAAATCTAATTCCCCCCTGCTATAGGGTGGGAGGGAACAATTGAGAGGCCCTTCTGCCTCCTTTCAAGCAATCCTATTGGAATCATCGGGAATTGCCCCTTTAAATCACTCTACTTTTGCCACCACATCCCTCTATGAAATGCACCATCTATTAAGACGTAGTAGATAAGAGACTGGCAAGATTAATTCATTCTTTCTGATAGAGAATAATTGCATAAAGAAAGCATAACACATTGTCCAGTAAAGGTAGAACCATTATTCATCACATTATTCATCATCCCATTATTCACCTTCTGCATTAACTTACCATATGACCAAATTTACCATAAACAAAACATTTACTATTGAATTTATAGGCATTAGGATATATTACCAGAGGTTTCTTGTTCTTCTAATGATTGCTTTGTCCAGAATCGAAGGATTCCCCTTTCTCAAATCCAAGTCCTCGCATATCTTTCCCATGTCTCTAACTTTCCAGCATCTCATCTAACCAAGCTGAGCTAGCTTTGAATTTTTCTTTGTACTCATTTGCAGGAGAAAGCTCATCTCTCACAATTATGATCTGTCTTTCAAGTTCTTGTCCATCATTCTTGCATTGCACCAATTCAAGCTTCAACTAATCATTCTCATATGTCAATCTGCAACATTCATTAGATCCATCCTTCAACAATTGAGTTATATTTTCTTCACACTTCTTCCGATCTTCAATCTCCTTTGTTAGCTTCATTACAATGTATTGCATTTCATTCTTCAACACTGCATTGTCTCTAGCCAGCTTCTCATATTCATCTACCTTTTCTTGTAGGGCTTGATTGTCAATTATTTGTTCTTCTTTTTCCTTCAATTTTTCTATCGATTCCTTTATCTTCTCTCTTGATGTACTCACTTGTTCTTTCAAGGTTTCAATAAAATTTTCAGTTGCTTCCAGACTTCTTCTCAAGCTATTTTTCTCTTTCATAGTTGCATCAAGATCTTCAAGTGCCACACTAAGATATCTCTGTGAACCGGAGTCCATTGATTCAATCTTCCAGATCTTCCTCAAGCTTTTAGATTTCCTCAGAGGAACTAAGCTCTAATACCAATTGTTAGAATCAATGAACACTGAGAGGGGGGGTGAATCAGTGTTCTAAAATTTTCAAACTTATTAAACTGACGCAGACTGAAGGTAGTATTTTCATATCTCACTAAAAGTATGCTCGTGGTCTGCTGGACAAGTTTTGAATGCATCTGAAACCATCAGATGCATAAGAAATAAAGTAAAATACAAAAACTCAAGTCAAAAAACCAAACAACCATAACATCATAATTTTTACATGGAAATATAGAAAGGGAAAAACCACGGTGGGATTTGAATCCAAAATATTATATACTATGGCCAGAAGTATGATAATATTACATAAAGTGGAATGCACTTGTATTTAAGCATAATGCTTAGAGCTCAATGCTCAATTACAATGAAGGGTAACAAACCCATAGAACACACTATCCTACAAGTGAAATAAAATAGAGATTGCAATTTTTGAATTGCAATGTAGCATCTACAAATACCAAAGATCAGTTCCAGTTAAGCATAATATGTTTGTCTGATAGTACTCTGTCTTTCTGCCTTGTTCAGCTACACAGTCATTTACCAGAGCATGAAATCTACATTTTGATTCTCTTCGCACTTCATAATTCAATGTTTACACATTACACATTCAACAACACACTTAAAATGATCATCTGGATTGACATTATATATCCGCATCAACAAAATAGATCTCAACCAAGTCGGCTTCACAAAACTGGAAAATATGAAACGTGTAGTAACATGTCAACTCAATTTGTCCACAAATGCATATGTGGACCTAAAATATATGATGACAAGCTTCACACACAACAGTACAATTACCTCAAACACAACACCAATCACCAAAAAACAACTCGAGCATTCTGGATCACGCAATACCCAACTGATCAATACATTATCTCTATTCTTCTGGAATCACTGGATACCAAACCTTGAATCTTGCACTAGAATCAACACTGGAGGCTGGAATTGCAGAGTAAGCTACCTCAATCATCCAATCGACTACTCCAATCACCACAACCAAAACTATATGACCTAGAATGAGTTGTGCTTAATGAATCTACATATTGTGCTCACATTCTGTCGGTTACTAAGTTCTACCTTCCAGACTCATGCCTTAAGACAATATGACTTTTGGTAGATCAAATCTACATGAACTAGATAGGATAACTAGACTAAGTTGTCATCACTAACAACCCCTAAGCAATCTCCATGCATCAATCATTACCAGAATAGTGTCTCTTGCCAACATAATTAAGGTACGAAGTTTGGTACAGGGCACCTAGCACTCCAAGAATGTAAGCTTTGATTTTCTTTTAGTTTTGTGTGTTAATGTGTGATGTAATAATGGACCAACCATTTAGGACTTATTAGAGACATGGTTGAGTTTTCCAAATTTTGGTTTGAGTCAATTGTGCTAAGGATGTTGTTAACCTGAGAAGTGAGATGCTTAGGTAGTTCATAGGAAAAATACTCTAGATGAATGTATCCATGAATTAGGAGTCAATTGAATTTTTTTTATGTCTTTTAAGGTGTTTGAGGACCCTTAGGAGTCTTAGAATGCAATAGAATGCAAAATTGCATCCTAGAGCAAAAGTTGTCAAAAGTTGATGAGCAACATTTTGCAATTTCTTGCAAAAGTTGCATTTTTGGTTATGGGCGTTAGGTATTTGGTTGAGCTAACTAAAACTAGTGGATATAAGCCAAATTTCACTTCATTGTATAGGTTAGGAGGATTGGAAATGCAAGAGCAAGTTTTTGGTTTGTGAAACAATATTGTTTTCACCGATTTTTTACAGTTTTGTATTGTTTTTCATTGCTTGTACGGTCCAGTACGGACTAGATGGTGTAAAATCATTGCCATATTTGTATTTTCATTTTATTTCTTTCAATCAGGTTGATTTGTAGGTTTGATTATTCTAGCTTGTAAATATTTCTCTCATTCTTTGCAACTAGGAGCAAAACCCTTGTAAGTAGGGTTTAAGAGCAAGAAATGGCTCTAGCCTAGGCATTATTTGATCGCACTTGTTGAAATATTTAAGAATGTTAGGTTAGGGTCTTTATATATTTTTGGAATAGAGTGTGTGATGTTGTAGGTCTAGGAGGAGAAACAATGAATACCTAGGCTCACCGTTGGGAGTAGGTGAGTTAGGATAGTAAGCAAAGTGCGATTTGTGAGCACATGGAGATTGATGCAGGCCCAAGTGGCATATGTATGGAAATCCCTCAAAGTTTCCTTGAAGGTTTCCAATGTTTTTAGAGCAAGATTTTTTACTGGTGAAAGGTTCTATACCAAGTTTGTCAATCCATCGGTTAAGCCTAAAATCCCATAAAATAGTGCAGCATTGGAAACCATACCTTTACGAAAAAAACAGATGCAATTTTCTAGTATTGTCTATAACTTCCAAAAGGGTATCCGAATCCATGATTTATTCCTAGGCTTGTTTGGGACTTTTTAAAATTAAACCCCAAAAACCGCTTAAGGAGGGCTAATGCAATTAGGCCTATTCAGGTGTCGGTAGAGGCCTAGAAGGCTTGAGAAACCATGGCAATGGTTTTGGTGAGTCTTAAAACTCAAAACACCATGAAGACACCTTATTAATGCATTGGTAAACCATAAGAAGAGTTTGTGTGTTAAGATCCTAGCAAGAGTGGTTGGAGCCCAGGAGAGGTGAGTGTGAGTAACTGAGGTGACAACCTCAAGTGGAGGAGTTGATTGTCTAGAAACCATTGGCTATACCTAGGAGGCAAGTCAACTAGGTTCAGACCTTGGAGGTCTCATTGTCATAACCCTTACCAAGTGCCATAGGAAGGACTTGAGTAGTTGTAGGGTTGAGTAGGACAAGTCACTCAAGAAGGTGAAACAAACAAGGCTCCAAGACTCTCTGCATCATAGTGGTATCAGAGCCATTCTTTGAAAGATTCGGTGTATGTCAGATTGTGAAGAATCAAAAGCAAGTTCAATGCCTCCAAAGGCAATGACTCCAAAAGCCATCTGACAGATGGTGGCAAAGATGATAGAAGGATTGAAGGATACAAAAGGGAGCAGAGGAACCAGAGAGGTAAAGAAGGAGAAGGGAAAGGTTAAGATAGAATGGGGTGATGAGACTGATGAAGAAGTGGAAGATGGAGAGGAACCAACAGTAGTAGCTATGCCTCAAGACCAAAAGTTATTCCTAGATGCAGTCAAATCCATTTCTAAGGACAATCTGGATGGATTACCCACATATGGAGGAAACCTCAATGGAGAAGAGTTGCTGGATTGGATAGAATCTCTCAATAATCACTTTGATTACAAAGAAGTAGCAGAAGAGAAAAGAGTCAATGTGGTCAAATCAAGAATGAGAGGATCAACATTGGTTTGGTGGAATATGATGCAAGAAGAAAGGATACAAGAAGGCAAAAAGAAGATAACTTCGTGGGAGCGTATGAAGATCAGACTTAAGGCACAATTCCTTTCAAGAGATTATGAAGTTCAAATTCATAAGAGACTACAAAATCTGAAACAAAGGGAGTTAGATGTCAATACATACACTGAAGAGTTCCATAAGCTCAGTTTGAGGGCTAGCAAGCATGAGAATGAGGTGGAGAAGTTGGCTAGGTATATGAATGGCCTTAGACAGAATATACGAGATGAAATAATTATCCTCACACCAGACACTGTCCATAAGTGTTTTCAGTTCGCCCTAAGGGCAGAAGAGAAGATCAAAAGGAGGAGTGAGAAAAATCAATAACATAGGGGAGGAAAGAATTTCAGAGGTAGAGGGAACTTTGGTAGAGGGCAAAAATCATCAAGAAGTGAAGAACAACAAGGCCAAGAAGGCAGTGGAGACTCTCAGAGAGCAGCATTTAGAGGATCCTATAGAGGAAGGAGAACTTTTAGGGGTAGGTTTGGAAACTCAGGAAGATGAAATATAGTTTTCACCAGTATATGTTACCATTGCAATCAACTTGGGCATACCATGAGTAAGTGCCCAGGGAAAACCTCAAGCTCCACAAGTTCATACATGGGGGATAGAAGAACTCAATTGTTGCAAGAGGAGGACACTCAGAGTGTAACATCTTCAATCAGCAAAGCAGGCCCAGTGATAGAGGGAGAAAATTTTATGATGAGGAGAACAATGCTCAAGATACCCCAAGCTCAGGAGCCACCACAAAGGAAAAGCTTGTTTAGGACCACTTGTAGGTCACATGGAAAGATTTGTAAAGTGATAGTAGATTCAGGTTCCACTGAGAATATTGTCTCAGTTGAAATGGTGGACAAACTCAAACTAAAAAGATTACCTCACCTCACACCCTACAAGGTGTCATGGCTCAACCGGGGTCAACATGTATTGGTTGATGAACAAGCATGGGTGGATTTTGAAATTGGTGAGTACAAGGATATATTATTATGTGACATATTGCCTATGGATGCATGTCATTTGATGTTGGGCTGTCCATGGCAGTATGATGTGAAAGCTACTCATGATGGGGAGAAGAATAGCTATCTTATCACCAAGAATGGGAAAAAGTATAAAATGGATCCACTACCTTAACCAAAGGAAGAAAAAGAAATAGGATCAAGTGTGATGCTGGTGAGTGGAAAAGAGTTTCTCAAAGTGTTGAAACAAGAAGGACATCAAGGCCATGCTATAGTGTTGAAACTTAGTGAAGAAGCTAAGGCAGATCCAATGAGTGAAGTGCCTCAAGAGGTGCAAGAACTACTCAAACATTATGCAAAAGTGATAGGGGATGACTTACCTGATTCCTTGCCTCCAATGAGAGATGTAAATCATCAAATAGACTTAATACTAAGGGCCAATATACCAAACAAAGTCGCCTACAAAATGACACCTAGTCAAAATGAAGAGATCGCCAAACAAGTGCAAGAACTCTTGGACAAAGGGTTTATCAAGAAGAGTTTGAGTCCATGTGTTGTTCCTATTGTGTTAGTGCCTAATAAGGGAGGAAAATGGAGAATGTGCATGGACTCTAGAGCAATCAACAAGATTACCATAAGGTACCGGTTTCCCATGCCAAGGATTGAGGACCTATTAGACAATCTAGGAGGTGCAAGCTACTTCACCAAGGTGGACTTAAAGTATGGTTACCATCACATCAGAATCAGACCTAGAGATGAATGTAAGACAGCCTTTAGAACCAATGCAGGCCTATATGAGTGGTTGGTTATGCCATTTCGCCTCACCAATGCACCTAGTACCTTACAAAGGCTCGTGAATGAAGTCTTAGTTGAGTTTATTGGTAGATTTGTAATTGTATATCTTGATGGCATTTTGATCTACAACAGGTTCAAGGAGGAACACCTCAAGCATTTGGAGTTGGTTTTGAAGAAGTTGAAGGAGGCTCAACTCAAGATTAACATTGAAAATTGTGAGTTTTTAAAAATAGAGCTGGTATACCTTGGTTTTGTTGTTTCTCATGGATGTTTAAAAATGGATCCAAGTAAGGTAGAAGAAATACTTAATTGGCCTATTCCTAGGGGCATAAGTGAAGTTAGAATCTCTCATGGAATGACATCTTTTTATAGGAATTTTGTGAGAAACTTTATCCATGTTTGTGCTCCTATTCTCAATACTATTAAAGGAGGGATTAAATGTCACTTTAAGTGGATAGAGGAAGCCAATAAGGGGTTTGAGATATTGAAAACCAAGATAGAAGAGTTGCCAACCCTTAGATTGCCTGATTTCAATCAGTTGTTTACAGTAGAATGTGATGCAAGCCAAAGGGCAATAGGGGCATTTTTAAGCCAAGAGGGACATCCTATAGCTTTCGTCTCAGAAAATTTAAATGAAGCTAAGAAAAGGTACTCCACATATGACTTGGAGATATATGAAATGGTCCAAGCATTGAAAAAATGGCATCACTACTTGCTGCCCAAAGAATTTGTAGTCTTCACTGACAACCATGCTCTTAGTTTTCTCAATGGGCAAGAGAAGTTAAACCAAAGACACCTAAAGTGGGTTGAGTATGTACAATCTTATACATTCACTATTAAACACAAGAAAGGGACAACCAACAAATTTGTTGATGCACTAAGTAGGAGAATCATGACCATGCAGGAGATTCAATTGCAAAGTGTGGGTTTGAGTGAGTTAAAAGACCTCTACAAGGATGATAAGGATTTTGCAGAGATATATAATGTTTGTACTGATTTTTCTAATACCTCACATGTCTCTTATTCAGAATACATGGTACAAGAGGGTTTGTTGTTCAAAGGTCATCTTCTTTGCATAACTCAATGTTCTATGAGACAAAATATTATTCAAGAGAAGCATCAAGGAGGACTAGGAGGTCATTTTGGCATTGATAAGACTTTGGAGCAGGTTGGTAGGTTTTATTATTGGCCCAAGATGCAATTAGAAGTGAGAAGGTTTGTAGAGAAATGTATCATCTGCCAAAGAGAAAAGGGAACCTCAAGTAATGCAGGTCTATATCAGCCCTTGGTCATACCTCAGAGGCCTTGGGAATGTTTGAGCATGGATTTTGTATTAGGCTTGCCTAGGACACTGAGAGGATTTGATAGTGTGTATGTGGTAGTAGATAGGTTCAGAAAAATGGCACATTTCATACCTTGCAAGAGTACCAATGATGCCACCTATATTGTAGGCCTCTTCTTCAAGGAGATAGTCAAAATTCATGGTCTTCCAATCAGCATTGTGAGTGATAGAGATGTAATGTTTTTGAGCCACTTTTGGAGGACACTTTGGAGGGAGTTGGGCACCAAATTATCTTTCTCATCTACCTATCATCCTCAATCAGATGGTCAGGCAGAAGTAGTTAACCGGTCATTGGGTAACTTACTAAGATGTCTTACCAAACAACATGGGCAGACTTGGGATCTAGTACTTGGATAGGAAAAATATGCATATAATGATTCAATGAACCGTAGCACTAGTAAAATTCCTTTTGAGATAGTGTATGGATTCCATCTTAGCAGCATATTAGAGCTCAGAGATCTCAGTTCAATGGCACCCAAGAGTGCACAAGGGGAGAACTTTGCAGAGGGCATTAAAGAGGTGCATGACGATGAGAGCCAACTATAGCCCATTTTATACCATACTTTAGATAATTTCATACACCTTTACCCTCATTTCCACATTCTATTTCTATTGAATTTCACTGTTTTAGGTTGCATATGATTAAATATTAGTAAGTAGTATTTATATAATTTTGAGATGAAATTATGAAAATTAATTATTGATTATTATTATTAATAGGCATTATTATCTTCTTCCTTGGAAGATATATTTTACAAGATGAAAGTTTAAGGGTGCAAGTCCTCCTGTCATTTTCTAATCAGGAAATGATGTGTATTAATTTGGGACATGCATAATTGCTTCCAAGATGGCATAGTTGCTAACTGTACACTATTGGTTACCCTCCCTTGGTTCTTTTTGCAAACATTCTACACCCACGTTGGTTTCTCTTCATCATATCTTATTATGGACAATGCAAACTTGTGCAAGATGCATTTTCCAACTGCATAGAGACCTTCAGTTTTCATTTGCTGTTAAGAGAATATATTATTTTTGTGACCAACTGATATCCCATGATTTTCTATAGTAACTACTGCATCCACGTGAAATAATAATGTGTGGGAAATGCTCTCTCTCAAGGAAACTGTAAATACTCGTTTTGGGTGAATAGATATGTTTGGCAGAACCACGAATCTCCTCATAGCTATTCCTGCTCATTATTATAACAAATTTGTTTGGCATGAATAACCACCGTTCCCTTTATTTTATTTGTAACTACTTATAGCTTGTAAATAAGGTTGTATGTTAGCTATTGTTTTCTTATCATAAGTTATCTCTATTTTTGGTCTATGTGTGTTGTAAAGCTACGTCTATATAAGCAGCAAGAGACATAACTAGTGGGGGATATATATGTACAGTTCTACAGAATGCACAACAGCGTGCAGAGATTATTATCACTTTAAAATATAAATTCTATATTTGTGTGCATGATTACAAAGCTGTAAAACCAAATCTTTTCTTCATCACCAGGCAGTTGAGGAGGCGGGCCCACTCTGAAGTTACCCGGTGATTCTTTTCATTTATGTATAGAGTGCATTTGAGTTTGTTTTTATTTGTATTTTGACCAGTTTAGCATTGTATGGTATGTATTTAATCATAATATATTAGTTTATATATTCAATATCCGTGCTTGATTGTGTAATAATATCTATTTCATTTGAATTCAATTATGAATTAATTAAGGATTCTTTGTGAGTTGCAACTATTTTCATTGCAGAATATTTTTGTTGAGTTGTCTTTGTTTTTGATGTTCCTGTCACCAGGAAGTGACAGTTCCTGTCGCTGGGATTTATTTGGTTTTTCATAGATTTTCTTTCGTGTGTTGTAGCTGCATTCATAATCCCTCATCTCACAACTATCACCCCTTGATGGCATATTGCTTAGACACCTTTCACAAGCTTACACTCTCGGATTGACACAAATAAACCAAGCTAAATTTCATCATACATTATTAATTATTTCTTAACTATTTGCCCTAGTGTTGGCCTATCACATGATAAGGTAAGGCAGTCCTTACAACAAAAATCCGAGCAGTACAAGGTTCAAGCTGATAAAACAAGGAGGAAGCTACAATTTCAAGTAGGAGACTTAGTGTTGGAATACCTCAGGAAGGAGAGACTTCCAAAAGGGCAGCCTATCAAGCTCATGATGAAGAAAATTGGACCTCTCAAGGTGGTGCACAAGTATGGGCAAAATGCTTATGAGGTTGAACTTCCACCTACCTTGGGGATATCTCCTATCTTTAATGTGTGTAATCTCTATCCATACAAGGGAGAATCACTAATAAATTAGAAAGACATGCCATCACCGGTTCATGAAGATTGGGTAAAGGAATTGCAACCTAGTCAACTGGTTGAGTTAGAGAGTATCTTGGATACCAAGATAGTAAAAAAGAAAAGGAAGGGAGTTTACAAGAACTATCTTTTTAAGTGGAAAGGATTACTAGATTCATATTCCATGTGGATGTTAGAGGCAGATATACTTCAGCATGGAGTGGAAATTTTAGAACTTATAACTCAAGGGACTTGAGTTCTTTGACTCGGAGGAGTATGGTGTAGGGCACCTAGCACTCCAAGAATGTAAGCTTTGATTTTATTTTAGTTTTTTGTGTTAATGTGTGATGTAATAATGTACCAACCATTCACGACTCAATAGAGCCATGGTTGAGTTGTCCAAATTTTGGTTTGAGTCAATTGTGCTCAGGATGCTATTAACCTAAGAAGTGAGATGCTTAGGTAGTTCACAGGAAAAATACTCCAGATGAATGTATTCATGAATTACGAGTCAATTGAGTTGTGTTTAGGTCTTTTAAGGTGTTTGAGGACCCTTAGGAGTCTTAGAATGCAATAGAATGCAAAATTGCATCCTAGAGCAAAAGTTGTCAAAAGTTGCTCAGCAACATTTTGCAATTTCTTGCAAAAGTTACATTTTTGGTTATGGGTGTTAGGTAGTTGGTTCAACAAACTAAAAATAGTGGATATAAGCCAAATTTCACTTCATTTTATGGGTTGGGAGGATTGGAAATGCAAGAGCAAGTTTTTGGTTTGTGAAACAATCTTGTTTTCACCATTTTTTGACATTTTTATATTGTTTTTCATTGCTTGTACGGTCCAATACGGACTAGATGGTGTAAAATCATTATCATATTTGTATGTTCATTGTATTTTCTTTCAATTAGGTTGATTTTCAATTTTGATCATTCCAGGTTGTAAAGATTTTTCTCATTCTTTGCAACTAGGAGCAAAACCCTTGTAAGTAGGGTTTAAGAGCAAGAAATGGCTCTAGCCTAGGCATTCTTTGATAGCACTTGTTGAAATATTTAAGAATTATAGGTTAGGGTCTGTATATAGTTTTTTAATA
Source organism: Cryptomeria japonica (assembly GCF_030272615.1). NCBI lineage: Eukaryota > Viridiplantae > Streptophyta > Pinopsida > Cupressales > Cupressaceae > Cryptomeria > Cryptomeria japonica. The sequence continues at coordinate 467,719,989 of NC_081409.1, forward strand.
GAGTGTGTGATGTTGCAGGTCCAAGAGGAGGAGAAACAATGAAGACCTAGGCTCACTGCTGGGAGTAGGTGAGTTAGGACAATAAGCAAAGTGCAATTTGTGAGCACATGGAGATTAGTGTGGGCCCAAGTGGCATATGTATGGAAATCCCTTAGAGTTTCCTTGAAGTTTTCCAAGGTTTTAGAGAAGGATTTTTGACTGGCGAAAGGTTCTATACCAAGTTTGTCAATCCATTGGTTAAGCCTAAAACCCCACAAAATAGTGCAGCATTGGAAACCATACCTGTACAGAAAACCCAAATGCACGTTTCCAATATTGTCTATAACTTCCAAAAGGGTATCCGAATCCATGATTTATTCCTAGGATTGTTTGGGACTTTTTCAAATTAAACCCCAAAAACCACTTAAGGAGGGCTAATGCAATTAGGCCTATTTAGGTGCCAGTAGAGGCCTAGAAGGCTTGAGAAACCATGGCAATGGTTTTGGTGAGTCTTAAACCTCAAAACACAATGAATACACCTTATTAATGCATTGGGAAACCATAAGAAGAGTTTGTGTTAAGATCCTAGCAGGAGTGGTTGGATCCCAGAAGAGCTGAGTATGAGTAACTGAGGTGACAACCTCAAGTGGAGGAGTTGATTGTCCAAAAACCATTGTCTATACCTAGGAGGCAAGTCATTTAGGTTTGGATCTTGGAGGTCTCATTGTCATAACCCTTACCAAGTGCCATAGGAAATGTAGACACCTAAAAATGGTCAACGCTTGCGGGATCATACTTTAACATTTGCGCATTGCCTCATTTTAGGTTTTTGCGTCGCATTAACATTTCTCCTATGCCACGCACTTGGTCTTTATCATTTGTGAGCATTGAGTCCTTCTTCTGCATTCTTCATCTATCTCACTTTCGAATTAGGTCTTGTCGACAACAATCTTCAATCATGATTTTGGTCGATCTTTGTCCTTGTCAATCTTGTCATATTGCGATCGATTCGTCATCGATCCTTGTCCTTTTCAATCATGTCAATTTGGTCAATTTGTCATTGATTTTTGTCAACCAATCTCAATCAAATCATTTATCAACTCTGGTCATTTATCAATTCAAAATCATGATCGAATCAATATCAATTATCCTTTGTCAAGACCTAATTGTCATCCTTGCATTTCTAATTCGTCTTCTAGGGTTTCATGATTTAATCATTTAACCTTGTGTGTCATTTCTTCCTTTAGGATTAATAAATTATTTATTTATCCTAAGTCTTCTCATTACAATTAAATGTTCATTTAATTGGCTAATTATTCCTTTTTTTGTGAATTAATTAATAAATGACAAATTATTAATTAATTTACCTAATTCCTAATTTCCTAATTTCCAAGTCATTATTTCCAACTTAATTTTCTAATTTCTCCTAAATTCCTAAATGTCTATTTCTATTCCAAAATCTTGTCATAAATCCTTGCATAGCAATTTGTCATAAATTGTCATAAATCTTGTCATAAATCCTTGCATAGCAATTTGTCATACACATGTCATAATTTTGCTATTCTTGATTTGAATTTCCATTCGAATCATTATCATGCTAATTTTATCCATCTCTCCAATTTGTCTATAAATTGGATGATTTTCTTCAATCAAGATCCCTAAATTGATCGCATTTTGAATCCTTAATCAGACTATCGAATTTACGCTTCTAGTACTCTTGATCAAAAATCCCGTCTACTTGCTTTCAATTGTGTGTGCACTTGTAGGTGAGATCCACAACCAAACTATTTGGAGAGGAAAGAAGAACAATGGAGCCGCATGAAGGAGCATTCAAATCTGCTATTGGTTTGCATATGTCTTTAATTGTGAATGTTTTTATTTCATGTCTCTATTGAGTGTTGTTTAGGATAGATCATTGCAGTTGTGCTTTCGTGATTGAGCTAATGATTAATATTTTATGTTTTCTTGTGATTATTTCCTATTTCCTAACGTACAGGAAGGACTTGAGTAGTTGTAGGGTTGAGTAGGACAAGTCACTCAAGAAGGTGAAACAAACAAGGCTCCAAGACTCTCTGCATCAGAGTTGTACTCAAGAAATCTTGCGAGGTCAAAAATGATGAACAAGTCAGCTTTCGACAACAAAAAATTTGGAGGACTAGGGAAGATCTGTGCTACCTAGTCCCAAAAAATTAGGTTGAACTTCAGAGGATGGGTTTTAAACATCTCATTTTTCTCAGATCTAGGTTGGTGGCTTCGTGTGACATCTATAGCTTACTGTTTATGTCGGATTACTTCAATAATTCCTCATTTTACCCTAATTTCATAATCAATCAAATTCAACTTAGAAAGAGGATTAATCAGCTCCACACCTAGTTGAATCTAATCAGAGATCTTAGCTTCTTTCCTCTTAGGATTGAGCCTAGATCTATTGGGTTCAATCATCTTTTAATGTATGTTGATGGATTTGGGCTATTTATTGGTTTTATTTTCTTAAATCCTAATTCCTAATTTTCTCCATATTACATTTTGATGAACCCGACTTTTTGCATGCCTATTTTTTATTTATGGTCTCAGATCTGATTTTTAGGCATTTGAAAAAATATTTTTTCTCTCACAGACCACAATTACATAAATTTAGTGGTTAATTTCATAAAAACCCTAAATTAATTTAGTAATTTTGTCTTTTGGGTTGCATAATTTTTCACTTGTATTTTTAGATCCGATTTTAAGCAATCATAATGGGAATTACTACATTTGATTTGTTTTCTATTTCACACATGATTACAATGTTTTTTACATTACTTATTTTCATCCATAGTACTTTTGCATATTGCATTTTTAGGGTTTCTAAAATATTTCCTACTTACAAATCACATCTCAAAGCTCTTATCCATGTTATATGTTGCTTTATGATGACATTTTTAAGTACATGCATTACATGTGTAGATCATATAAAGGATTTTGTATATAATGATAACCCTAAAGATGACATCAACAAAGATAACACTTGTACCTCTTGTTGGGATTGATTAAAACTGAGTCAAGTTTATAGGCCCATTTCAAAATTTTGCCCTGCATTTCCAAATGATTAAAATAAGTCAGTTTGAATGGCCTAGTTAGCAAGGGGGTAAAATGGAGCCGGTTGATTTTCAGAGGGCAAGGCTCGGAATTCATGTCCCACACCTTTCATTTGGCCTATGCAGTGATGTGCAACTTTCAGAATTCAGTTTGGATACGTTTACTAGGTACCCATTTCAAGGGGTGAGCTGAAAGTGCATTCTAGGCACAAGTGCAAATTTTATTAAGTAGCCTACTTTGGGTGTTTATATCTTTTGCCATGTTTATTATCATGAATAATTTCAAAATGGATTGAATTTTATGCATAAATGTGAGTCAACTTGCAAAATTTCAAGTCCTTATGAATCCGTTTGCTCAGTTTTGAAAGCTCAATCCGTTTGTAGTTTGTGATGTTTGCACAAGTGTAAAAATGTCCTGGTGAGCATCATGTCAGAATGTTTGTTCCGGGCTAATGTTGGTATAAATGGTGAGCTACGTTTCAAATTTAAAGGCTCTACCAATCTGTTTGATCGGTTTTCAAAAGAGCTCATTTGGACATCAAATTCAGTTATCCGCACTCCAGTGTTATATCAGTTAATGTAGCCATTTTTGTGAGCGCGCCATTTGCACCCAGTCAGACTTTTGGTCAAACTGAGAATCCAAAGATTTAATATGTACTTAAAGGTACCTGTGTTTCAAATTTGAGGGCCTACGGAGGTCGTTTGATATTTTTGAGAAAGGCGTCATGTGTTGCCAGAACATTGACTTCATCAGGTCCGCAGTGTCGACAACGCCAGTTGGGCATTTTCGAAAATTAATATCTCTTTGCTCGGGACTCATCTTGAGAAACCGTTTGGTAGAAGTCATCCTTGTATATCAAAGTACACGCCTGTCAGATGGCGAGGTCCAGAAAGGTGTTTTGACCACTTTGAAAATTATGTCTTTGCGATTAAATGCGAAAATTGTGGCGTAATTGCCTGAAGGTTGTAAAATGCGGATTAATGATCTAAAAACGATGCCGATCGTTTCCAGAGGTATGTTTGAGGTCCGTGAAGCATTTCAAAGGCCAGTTGCTTGAAATCAAAATTTTTTTTAGTCAAACCCACTTTGGGGCCCGACCTAGCTCATGCCCGCGGATTGATTTTATTGGCGATTTTTGTTTACTGGGGGAATTTCAGAATATTCAGATAATGATGCAATCCACAAGTCATAGTCAGGTAAAGTTCATATCGGTAGCAGCCATTGGGGATTCAAGGTTAAAGACATTGTGAATGTCAAGGGTGTCTCCTTTGATTTGTCAGCTTGATTTGTCAGCATCCTTCCAGATTGCAAGAGTTTCGTTTTTGATACAACAAAGGTTAAATATTGTGTTTGAAAAATACCATGACATGTGTCAATGTTCTTTTTTGTATGAGAATGGGGGAATCTATATCAAGCTTGGTTAATACATTGGACAGTTCGAAATGCTTGATTCCTCGGGAGTATGTAAAAGTGATGAGGATTTCAATGTTGAACAAGTGTCCCACATCTTCATATTCACAAATCTGTGATGTGTCCACAAAAGAACTTGGAAAGCTTCCCCATGAAGTGTTTTTTGGAGTTCAATTTCATCCCATTGGCATGTGCTTCGCTTGCTCAAGTGCATGCTACTCGCACCTTGATGGCAAGAAAGTTGCTGTCAAAGTTTCAACGCACATTTAACCAACACAGCAGCTACTATTACTGCAACATTGGAGCAGCAAGATTGTGGTGTAAAGGAGTAGCAGCAAAGACCTCCCAGCAGTTCACGTGGTGAGTGAAGGGGCAGGTTGAAACCTTACAACAAATGCAATCTGGCAAGTGTAATGCCATCCCCAGCAAAGGTTTTCAAGCAAATGAAATTTGGCAATTATAAAACCATATTTCTCCTCCCACGTGATGGCTGGAGAAGGGCAGCTAAAAACTTAATAATGCAAAGTAAATACCAGCACTCCCCCTCCTCTGCGTAGAACATGGAAATGATGGTGATTGGCCCAGGCATTGAAGTTGCAGCAAAAACAATTTAACAGAGCTTCCCTCCTCCCTCACGTGGCATTCTAAAAGCATGGGAACTTTTAAGCAGCTGCAATCAACAACTAAAGCTTCTCCCACGCAGCAAGTAAGAGACAAGTCCTTTAGCAAAATGCATATTGGCAGGTTGAGTGCCCATCTCCAATGGCACAGGATAGCTTTGAATGGGCATGGAGTGGTTTAAAACAAATGCCAACAGCAAATACAAATTTCTTAGCAAATACAATAATGCAAAAATGTAATAGCTTTCCCCCTTGCGTTAGTCTTTAGCATTCTTCCAAGCAAAATCTAGAAATCGCCATGAAAGTCTTAGAAAAGAGCTCCAAAAGTGCAGCTACAGGCAAATCACTTTATCCCACATTGGCTGGGAAGTGCACTATTTTGATGTTTATAAGCAAGAACGCACAGTAATATAATGTCTAAGCCATAAAGGCTTTTGACAAATGGTGCCTATGGGTGCCCAAAGTGGGCCTACGCGTGAGCACGGATCCCAAGGTGACGGAGGAGTTGACTGGATGGCGACCAGGTGGACCCCACGTGGGCACGTTTCTCGAGGCAAACAGGCAAAATTTTGCAGAGAAAGGTCGGGTTAATAAGTGAGCAAGTTCGAGATGGATCGACGGTGCGTGCTATTTCGCGAAGCGAAGATGCACGTGAGTTACACCCTGTGAAATAGCGAAAGTGAACAAGAGCCGTCCACGTGTCGTGATAGGTGGCAGTCCAGCAGGTGGGTCTTGGTGAGGTGGCACACAGTTGGCGCACAGGTGGCAGTCCAGTGACGATGACGTGGCGGCCAAGTGGCAGTGATGAGGTGTCATCCCAGGTGGCGTCCGATCAACCCCATCGACCAATCAGAGGCCGCCACGTGGCAAGGCGTCAGAGCACAAATGGAGGCAAAAATTAAATTTAAAATGAATAAATGATATAGTTCTGACTATATTAAAATTTGAAATATTTAAATGACTGAGCACAAATGGGAATTAATTCGCCCAGGGTCTAAATTTTGCCCAAAATATAAAGTATTATATATCGCCGGAAAGCTCTCGGAGTGAGGAATCTGATTATGAGGTTAATTTTGACAAACGTGGGATATTTTGGAGGCAGTTTCCACGGGAACAAAATTCAGTTAGAGAGGAGACACTTGGCAATTCAGTTGCAGATTTGATTTTCTTCCCTCCTCTTTTTATTCCGAATTCTTCTCAGTTGTAAGGGTTCCAGAAATTTGGAAAATGCTCCAGATTTGATGGCTTCCATTTTCTGAAGATCTTGACCCAAGTTTGTAAATGCTTCTGTTTGGTTTCAGGGTATAGAGATTGCAATGCAGTGTTGTAAATATGGTTTTAATTGCAGGTCTTACTGGTGTCAGGCATGAGTAATTTCCCACAAGATTGTCTCTGTGATATGTTTTTTTTCATTATTATGAATTCAATCCTCAAGGAGGATGAAATTTGTCATCTCAAGGAGATTGTATGATTGTTTGTAGGCATTCTTCAATGAAGAGTTTAAATTCTATAGTCAGTCATAAATAATGAAATATGTATCCAGATCTGATGAATTTGTGAATGAATCAAATAGTGCATTAATATAAGGTATTGATGCATGAATATCTTGTTTAAGGAAAACAAACTTGCATCTATGATTCATATTTGTAGTTCTTTGAGTGACTCTGCTGCCCAATGAACAAGGCACTAGTCTTTGACAGATTTGGGAATGGTCTCAGATATACATTTTAAAAGATAAATCTATTTCCCTTTATGTTTAGGGGTTAATGTTCTATCCTTCCAAAGCTCTATTTCACTTATTATTTGTATAAGATCCAGCCCATCTGTACCTGTTACCTAATTTGGTGAGCTTGTGGAATGGTTTGTCTGCTCATTGTTGATGCAATCTTATGTTTGTGATTATTGTATTCAATGCATCAAAAGGGTGTCCCCCCTTGGTCTAGCAGAACCTGAAGTGCAGGAGGATCATTAGGATCCTATGTTATGTTGTCCCAGCCCTGAGGTGTTTCATTGATTGAGATTGGTTATCTCATAGATAGATTTACAGGTGTCTTGGGTTATCACTTTTGGTGAACAACAAAAATGGCGACTCTGCTAGGGAGTAAATGAATTGTTAAGAGCCTCTGGTTAAGAAAGAATTAATTCATATAAGGTTGATATTATCCCATCCGAGTCACCACAACAAAAATGGCGACTCTGTTGGGGAAATGAAAATGGAAATTGCCTAAATTCATCTAGTTAGTCTGTCCATTGTGTATGCACATAGTGAGAAAGTGAATTTATGAGTTAGAAAATGCTCTTTGTTCTGGATCTGCATAATGATATGTGTATCATGTCATAGTTTATGAAGGAGTAACAATGAATGCATGGTTGAAAGTTGTAAGAAGTTCTCTCAGGTGTGTGTGAAATTTTTTCCCAATTCCTTATTGGGTGGCGACTCTGTGGTTCATACCAGTGTTAAATAGCCTGGAAGAGTGTTGATTGTAGCAAGATCAAAGGAGTAACAGAGAATTAAATTTGTGATTGAATGGTGTTCTACTATTCAAAATATCCTCTGTGCAAGAGGTGGCGACTCTGTGATAAAAGACCGTGCTAAAGTGTGAAGTAAATCTCCAGATCTACAAGAGTTTACAGCTGTAAATCTCCAGGTATTTTTTCAGAGGTTTCAAATGCAAAGATATGTGCTCTGAAAATTAGAATGTGTAATGTCGTTTTCCCATTTAGTGAACAACACTAGTCTAGAGGGAAAGAAAGGATCTCAAAATTGATTTGCATATCTATGTTGCTAAAATATTCAGTGTATGTGATCTTCCATAGTATGCAAATTTAGGAAAGATTTGCGTCAAGCAGTGTTATGAATAGATCAGTGTAAGGATACTTGCTTGAGGTTTTTTATTCGAGATTGTATAATCATTTGTGGGAGTAGGAAAAATGAGCAGTAAAGATTTTCAGTCTTGTGTATTTCCACATAGAGCCATGCCTGGTGAAGTGTCACAACCATATACTAGGAGAAGTTTCATCATGAACCATTATGCTGCTCTAAACTTTGAAGGAATTCCAGGTTACCCAAATCCCATACCCACATAAATTAGAAAGTATTTGCCCATATTCAGTGGGAAGAAATCAGAATCAACATGTCAACATTTGAAAAGATTTTCAGATTCGATAGGAGAGTTTGAAATTTGCCAAGAAGATGTATGCATGAAATTGTTTATTCAGTAATTGAAAGAGGATGCAAGAGATTGGTTCTCTTTTTTGCCAGTGAATTCTATTACCTCATGGGAGGAATTGATTTCAGATTTCATGGACCAATTCGATGAGAAGGTGAGTGATTCCAACTTGCTGAAAGAATTCACCTGTATACAAATCAGGGAAGATGAACTGGTACCCACATTTAACATCAGATTTTCACAAGCTTTGTCCAAAATTTCTAGAAAGTATAAACTCGATGATAAAGTATGTCTGGATATTTATATGAGTGCATTTGATTAGAAGATGGATTTCCTATTGAGAAACAAAGAACCCAAAACCTTGTATGAAGCCTTTAACACAGCTAGGGATATGGAAAATAACTTGAAATTTGGGATAGCTAAGAGGTTTGTGTCTGCTGTGGTTTCTTGTCAAAGCACCTTCAATCGTGAAATACCATGTGAGTCTCAACAAATCATTCTGTGTCTAGGTGCATCAAGCTCTGCAGTTCCAAATGGCTTTTATGATGCATGTGCTTCAGAGTTAAATGAGAGTCAAGAACCTTTGTTGTTAATGTTGGTTGTCTCTTGCAGTATTGATGGAATGATCAGTGGGAAGCATTGTGAAAATGTTGATACAGAGACAGATATATACAAGGGATATGTACCATTTGATTTGTATGCCGGTTATGTTGATTATGTGGCTGCTAATTACCAAGTGAATCATGCATCTCTCCAAGATAATATTGGTGAAAATAATGATGGTGATGACCATCAATCTTTACATGCTGCTGATGTATTTGATGTTGAAATACCAAATACAGAGGGATTACTAAGTGTTGCTATTCGTGCAAGCGAAAATGTGCCATATGATGAAAATTAGAATTGTTTAGTGCAAACAATAGTTGATCCTCACTTAGATATTGATAATCTTAATTGTGTTGAGGATGAAGTAAATCTATTTTCAGATTTCACTTCAGATTTCACTTCTTGTAATCATGATGATG